>NC_056741.1:1299933902-1300233902 GCF_019279795.1 Protopterus annectens
GAGTGGCACATGAGGGGACAGCTCCCTTACATTTAACCATCACATTGCAACAGTGGTTAGGAAATCCTTTTACTCTGAGCAGCTTATAACAAAAGATATGTCCCTTCCAAATCAAAAGATGCGTTCACCTTCTTACACTGCAATTTGTTCTTAATGAATGATGGATCTTATCAATGTCCACTTTTGAATGTACCTAAGCATATTAAGCAACTGGAAGGACCCAAGACCCCAGACATTTGTAACTAAAATGATCAAGAGCCTAAAAGATCTGAATCACAAAGAAAGTCAGGAGGCATTATCATTCTGTTCATTTTCATACAGACTCCTTAGGGAAGATGTGTCTTGCTTATAGGGCTATAAGGACTCAGGTAGTCAACGATTTCTTATACCTCAATAAATCAAACAGTCCGGCTAACACTAAAGACAGTGATCTACATCTACGCCAATGAATACCTAAGACTTAAGCATGGAGGGTTTATTTATCATGCAGCACCTACTCCTTTTCTAAAACAAACACTGTCTCCAAGTTAAACAGTGTCATATGCTGTCTGCCTTTAAAAAGGAGTTGGACAGCTGATAAGTGTACATAAACTCATCCATGGTATGACTGGCCTGGTCCACCCTGAACTGAAAGGCAAGGCCTACAAGTGGGTATTAGCAAGCTGGAAATGGCCTTGAGGCACAGCTACCCTATAAATCCTATGATCCTATTAATGTATCATACCACGCTCGCATTGGTAACTCACGTGCGAACACACAATCTAAATGTTATGGGTACACTATCACTAAGTGGGCACTGCACACAACTAGTGGTATCAATGTACTTCAAATGGGAAACAGAAAATATAGAAAGAACATTAGAAAAAACATAACATTATCGCAACCTAGTATGTTGCAATTTAACAAGAACAGGTTTCAGGGTAATCATATTATTTAAACCTGGAAAATGGTCAGAATTCAACCTAAGAATCCATTCATACTCTTTTAATTCAAGTAAATTAACACTATCACCACCTCTGGCAGGAGGCCGTATTACATCAATAACTCTAAAAGAGAATCTATGTTCAATACCTGAATCAACTATGTGCTTATACAAGGCATTACTGTCAATGGCCCTTCTAATCTCCGATTTGTGTTCAATGATGTGTTCTTTTAGCTTTCTAGTGGTCTTGCCCACATAGAATGCAGTACATTTCACACAATTAGCTAAGTATACCACATTAGATGTAACACAAGTGGTAGAAAAATTAAACTGATAAACTTTACCACTAACAGGATGTTTGAACTTATCACTGCAACCAACCATAATATCAGAACAGCAGGAACAATTAAAACAACCATACGTACCGGGCTTAGTGGTAGAAGTCCTCTCTACAGGTCTAAAAAAAATCTTTGTAACATAACATACTCTTCAAGGACTTCATATTTCTATATGAGAAAAAGGGCCTGTCACCAAGAATGTCTTTAATCTCACTAGAGGCCATTAGTACAACCCAATTCCTCTGGATTATTTGTTTTACAAAACAAGTCAAGGTATTATAACTAGTAAGATACCTAGTACATACTTTTGAACATTCTAGGTTAACAGAACCAACATCATCCCCAAGAAAAATCGGCTTCAATATTGTCTTCCTATTGGCTAAAACTTTATTTTTTTAAATCTAAAACTAATTTAGAATGATAACCACTATCCAGAAACTCTTTGGACATCTCATCCAACTGTAAATTAAATGTAGCATCATCAGTATTTAATCTACTAACTCTGTTAAACTGTGAAGTCACAATCCCCTTAATGACATGTGGGGCATGCATGCTGGAATAATTAATGTATCTATCAGAGTTTATCTCCTTTTTGTGAATACTAGTATGGATGGAACCCTCACGTAGTTGTATCTTAACATCTAAGAAATTAATCTCACTGTCAGAGGCGTCCATCTTGAATTTCAGAAAACTGGTGGTTGCATTTAAATAATGAACAAATTCATTCAACTGTGAAAGGGAACCTTTCCAAACCATAAAACAGTCATCAACGAAACGTTGATAAAAACATATATTACTTACAAAAGAATTATCCAAATTATAAATATGAGCTTTCTCCCATTGGTATAACACCAAGTTGGCATAAGTGTTAGCCACAGAAGTACCCATGGCTACACCAGTGAGTTGCAAATATAAGCATTCATCAAACAAAAAAATATTGTTCCTCAAAACTACATCTAGAAGAGAACAAATATTCTCAACAGATCTATTCACAAGAGAAGATTGGAAGATCAAAAATTGTCTGATAGACTCAATACCAAAATCATGCGGTATTACAGTAAAAAGGGATGCTATATCAAGCGTTACAAATAAATACTCACTTTGTCGACAGGAACCACCAATACTATTAAACCAAACACGCAACTTACAAAGAAAATCAGATGCATCTCTTAGCACAAAAGTGCATTTAGGTAAATATAGTTGCAATTATGTTTGCAAATATATAGATATAGGTTCAGTGATCCACCCCCATCCCGATACAATTGGTCTCATGGGGGGGTTGGTCACCGACTTGTGTATCTTAGGCAGCCCATAGAGACAAGGGATAATTGGACAAGGAACGGTAAAAAATGAAATAAATCCAGAGTAATATCACCACTAATTTGCAAATCAAAAATCACCATATTGACATAACTAATACATCTTTTAACATCTATTGATGTAATACATTTAAAAGCCTCAACATCTTTCAGTAGAACGGAAACTAGAGATATATACTTAGGCCGATCCGTAGGAACTACAGCCCCACCTTTATCGGCTTGTTTAATCACTAAATCTTTACTCGCCTGTAGACTTTTGAGCGCTTGGTACTCATCAAATGTTAAATTAAAGCGAGAAAATCTCAAAATATTGCAATCAGAATACAACATTCTTAATTCCCTCTCACACAAATCATGAAATGCTGTAACCACAGGCATACTAGAAGGTATAAAGGTACTGCGCCATTTACATGAAACTCCATTAACGACAGAGTTACCAAACAAAACTTTTAAATTGACATTTCTAACGAAAATCTTAAGGTCTGTGAGCGCAGTCACTAAATCACCCTTCGCTGTAGGAATAAAATTAAGCCCTTTATGTAGTACTGAACAATGTGCAGAGTTTAAGTTAAAGGTTGAAAGGTTGAGAATGCCTTTAGTCATTTGCGACTTACTTTGCCCTGCCCTAAAGGGCTCTTATTCTTACGTTTGCCTGGGATAACTGTCCCATAAACGGTTTCCTTCTTGGAGAGGAACGCTCAGTTACAGCCTCCGGCTGTTCTAGATGAAAGCGTTTGCCAGAGAAATTAAATGCAAGTTGCTGTGCCTTCTTAACCACAGTGGAACGCGAGTTAGCCTCTCCATCTTGCTTGTCACTAAGTTCTGACTGAGAACAAGCATTCGTGGAGGCTAGCGTTGACGTCACCAGAGTAGGCGTGTTCACTTGCGAGTGATTTGACGAAATTGCCAAAGCTGGTTCCTGTTGTTGTGCGGTATCAGCTGTAGTTTCAGAAAAGCCATCACGAGCATATGTTCTTGATGGCTTTTCTGAAACTACAGCTGATACCGCACAACAACAGGAACCGGCTTTGGCAGTTTCGTCGAATCAATCGCAAGTGAACACGCCTATTCTGGTGACGTCAACGCTAGCCTCCACAAATGCTTGTTCTCAGTCGGAACTTAGTGACAAGCAAGATGGAGAGGCTAACTCGCGTTCCACTGTGGTTAAGAAGGCACAGCAACTTACATTTAATTTCTCTGGCAAACGCTTTCATCTAGAACAACCGGAGGCTGTAACTGAGCATTCCTCTCCAAGAAGGAAACCGTTTATGGGACAAACAGTTATCCCAGGCAAACGTAAGAATGAGAGCCCTTTAGGGCAGGGCAAAGTAAGTCGCAAATGACTAAAGGCATTCTCAACCTTTCAACCTTTAACTTAAACTCTGCACTTTGTTCAGTACTACATAAAGGGCTTAATTTTATTCCTACAGAGAAGGGTTATTTAGTGACTGCGCTCACAGACCTTAAGATTTTCATTAGAAATGTCAATTTAAAAGTTTTGTTTGGCAACTCTGTCGTTAATGGAGTTTCATGTAAACGGCGCAGTACCTTTATACCTTCTGCCTTTGGTTACAGCATTTCATGATTTGTGTGAGAGGGAATTAAGAATGTTGTATTCTGATTGCAATATTTTGAGATTTTCTCGCTTTAATTTAACATTTGATGAGTACCAAGCGCTCAAAAGTCTACAGGCGAGTAAAGATTTAGTGATTAAACAAGCCGATAAAGGTGGGGCTGTAGTTCTTACGGATCGGCCTAAGTATATACCTCTAGTTTCCGTTCTACTGAATGATGTTGAGGCTTTTAAATGTATTACATCAATAGATGTTAAAAGATGTATTAGTTATGTCAATATGGTGATCTATGATTTGCAAATTAGTGGTGATATTACTCTGGATTTATTTCATTTTTTTACCGTTCCTTGTCCAATTATCCCTTGTCTCTATGGGCTGCCTAAGATACACAAGTCGGTGACCAACCCCCCCCCCATGAGACCAATTGTATCGGGATGGGGGTGGATCACTGAACCTATATCTATATATTTGCAAACATAATTGCAACTATATTTACCTAAATGCACTTCTGTGCTAAGAGATACATCTGATTTTCTTTGTAAATTGCGTGTTTGGTTTAATAGTATTGGTGGTTCCTGTCGACAAAGTGAGTATTTATTTGTAACGCTTGATATAGCATCCCTTTTTACTGTAATACAACATGATTTTGGTATTGAGTCTATCAGACAATTTTTGATCTTCCAATCTTCTCTTGTGAAAAGATCTGTTGAGAATATTTGTTCTCTTCTAGATGTAGTTTTGAGGAACAATTTTTTTTGTTTGATGAATGCTTATATTTGCAACTCACTGGTGTAGCCATGGGTACTTCTGTGGCCAACACTTATGCCAACTTGGTGTTATACCAATGGGAGAAAGCTCATATTTATAATTTGGATAATTCTTTTGTAAGTAATATATGTTTTTATCAACGTTTTGTTGATTACTGTTTTATGGTTTGGAAAGGTTCCCTTTCACAATTGAATGAATTTGTTCATTATTTAAATGCAACCACCAGTTTTCTGAAATTCAAGATGGACACCTCTGACAGTGAGATTAATTTCTTAGATGTTAAGATACAACTACATGAGGGTTCCATCCATACTAGTATTCACAAAAAGGAGGTAAACTCTGATAGATACATTAATTATTCCAGCATGCATGCCCCACATGTCTTTAAGGGGATTGTGACTTCACAGTTTAACAGAGTTAGTAGATACTGATGGTGCTACATTTAATTTACAGTTGGATGAGATGTCCAAAGAGTTTCTGGATAGTGGTTATGATTCTAAATTAGTTTTAGATTTAAAAAATAAAGTTTTAGCCAATAGGCAGACAATATTGAAGCCGATTTTTCTTGGGGATGATGTTGGTTCTGTTAACCTAGAATGTTCAAAAGTATGTACTAGGTATCTTACTAGTTTTAATACCTTGACTTGTTTTGTAAAACAAATAATCCAGAGGAATTGGGTTGTACTAATGGCCTCTAGTGAGATTAAAGACATTCTTGGTGACAGGCCCTTTTTCTCATATAGAAATATGAAGTCCTTGAATAGTATGTTATGTTACAAAGATTTTTTTAGACCTGTAGAGAGGACTTCTACCACTAAGCCCGGTACACGTATGGTTGTTTTAATTGTTCCTGCTGTTCTGATATTGTGGTTGGTTGCAGTGATAAGTTCAAACATCCTATTAGTGGTAAAGTTTATCAGTTTAATTTTTCTACCACTTGTGTTACATCTAATGTGGTATACTTAGCTAATTGTGTGAAATGTACTGCATTCTATGTGGGCAAGACCACTAGAAAGCTAAAAGAAAGCGTCATTGAACACAAATCGGATATTAGAAGGGCCACTGACAGTAATGCCTTGTATAAGCACATAGTTGATTCAGGTATTGAACATAGATTCTCTTTTAGAGTTACTGATGTAATACGGCCTCCTGCCAGAGGTGGTGATAGTGGTAATTTACTTGAATTAAAAGAGTATGAATGGATTTTTAGGTTGAATTCTGACCATTTTTCCAGGTTTAAATAATATGATTACCCTGAAACCTGTTCTTGTTAAATTGCAACATACTAGGTTGCGATAATGTTATGTTTTTTCTAATGTTCTTTCTAATTTTAATGATTACGTTTTATAAACAGAAAATATACCCCTGGGATCCCACCTGTGTCCCTGCTGGACAGGGGAATCAGGTGCTGACTTTGAGGGAACATGGGCAAAATTCTTGGCTAGGCTTATAAGGGCCTCTGGGCCAATAGCCTGGTATCATCCTATGAACCCATTAACCAATGTTTACAATAAATAACAAAGGCAGCACTCCCCTAGCAAATAGAGCCTTCCACTACAACATATACATACGTATGTACACATAAGACTCAAATGCAGGCAAAAGTATACCTACATGTGTCTTTTTACTGTATTATTTTTTGCACACACACCCTCATCTGCCAAGCATCAAGCCACAAGGAGCCATTATCTAGGCAGCTGTTAGGGTGCTTGCTTCCTCGCAAGCATCAATGGCTGTCACTTTCCTTTATGAACTTAACCCCTGCCCACACTGGTGGTAACTATATGGGCATTAGTGCGTATGCCAGCCCCTACTGATTGGTGAAGGAAAAACAGAGTGGTCACTGGCAATGCATTTCAGAATGTTTCAAATAAATAACAAAGGCAAGCCCACAACCCCCACCTTACCAAGGACATACATGCACACAGATACATACACAAACACAGCACAAAAAAATATGTAGGCAATCCAGTTATAGGTAAGTATGAGTGTCTGCCCCGCTGCACCACTGAGTGCACGTGCCAGACTTCATGAGGAAACAGTAGGCCTCATTAGGGGAATGTCCACTCAACAAAAGATACAACTCATTTCCCTTCTATACGAAACTTAGTCCAGGGAACAAACTGGCCAGTGAGATTCTTGTCCAAACCTTTCAAACCTTGGAATGAATTAAGCTGCGGGGGGTTCAGCTGGGCCAGGGAATGAATGAATGTGCATGGCTTTCATCACACAAGAATAAATGGTCAAATGGGATGAGGCAGAAAAAGCCTCTGGGGCTGATTAGCCAGAACAATTCCAATTCTAAAGCAAATGAACACAACAAGCACTAAAAAAGGAATCACAAAAAGCACAGGTGTGTACACTTACCATAAATGTAGATGTTCGAGTGTATTCACTGTTGCAGTCATTACATTTGGGTTATCTGCCTGCAGATAGCCCTCAGCCGGCCTGAATACCACAGTCTTGGATTCCTGCGTCAGATGCCATCTCTTCTTCCATGACGTCAGGTTGTCAGGGGTATAAAACATGCAGCCGATGCCATTACATCAGTTTTTCTTGCCCCAGATGTCAGGTGCTCCCACAATGGGAAGCAATTATATGTTATGTTACACCTCCATCATGAAGCAAATACACCAGAAAGCTTAAAACAAGAAGAAAAGGTAGAGCCAAGAGAAGTCAGGGGGCTGGAGGGAGGGTAACCAGGACTGCAACAGTGAATACATTAGAACATCTACATATATAGTAAGTGTTCACAACTGTACTACGTTCTTCGTGTTTCACTGGCAGTCATTACATTTAGGTTGATTCCCAAAGATAAGGAAGGGAGGAGGAAGTTAGAGAGCATTAAGGCAAGCTATTAAGCCCTGCAAGACTGTAGTGGCAAAACCAGCTCTGGATTTAGAAAAAAATAGGCATGTGGTAATGCTTGGTGAAGGTATGTACAGAGTTCCAGGTAGCAGCTTCTAGGATATCCCTGGTAGGGACTCCCCTGAGAAAGGCTGTAGAAGTAGATGCAGCCCTGGTGGAATGTGATCTTATCCCATGTGGGGTAGGTTTTCCATGGTGCTTATAGCAGAAGTGAATGCAATGGGCTATCCATTTAGAAATGGTTTGCTTTGAAATGGCCTTTCCTTCTGCCCCTGCAGCAAAGCCAACTAGCAGCTGTTCAGATTTTCTGAGAGGCTTAGTCCTGTCCAAATAAAATCTAAGTTGTCTGTGCACGTCCAAAGAGTGCAGTATTCGTTCTCCTTTGTTTTGTGGATTCAGGAAAAAGGTAGGCAAATGAATGGAATAGACACCACCCTTGGGCATAAAGGAAGGATTGGTCCTGAGGGAAACCCTGTCCGCATGGAAGATAATGAAGGGCTCCACTGCCATGAGGGCCTGTAATTCAGACACTCTTCTTGCTGAAGTGATGGCTAGAAGGAAGGCTGTTTTCCAAGAAAGGAATTTCAACTCTGCAATAGCAGCTGGTTCAAAAGGAGGGAAAGTGAGCTTTTCCAATACAAAGTTAAGGTCCCAGGCTGGAGTAGGAGCTCGCCTGCAGGGTCTTAAATTTTTAGCCCCTCTGAGGAATTGCTTTAGCAGGCGGTGAGAGAAGAAGGGTGGTTGAGTATTATAATGTGCTGAAATGGCAGAGGCATGAATTTTAATTGAAGAGAAGGCTAGGCCCTTGTGGAGCATTTCTGTTAAGTAGTGAAGAATATGAGGTAAGCTGGGCACCGTTGTGCCCATCCCCTGAGTCTGGCTCCAGGAACAGTATCTTTTCCACTTCTTCCGCTTCTGCTTCGGGCACCGCACAGCAAGAAAGACTGATGTAACATTGTCGGCTGCATGTTTTATACCCCCTGACAACCTGATGTCATGGAAGAAGAGACAGCATCCAACACAGGAATATAAGACTCTGGTATTCAGCCCAGCTGAGGGCAACCTGCAGGCAGATAACCCAAATGTAATGACTGCAACAGTGAAACACGAAGAACATCCCAAACCCCTGACTCAACCAGTGATCAAAAGTTAAGTTCTATAAAAAAAAAAAAACAGAAAAAGAGAAATACGGATATCATATATGAAACAATGGGAATACCAACATCTTATATGAAACAACAGGATTGGATGCAGATAAAAACAGGCCACACACTGAAATTATTTGCTCCCCAACAAGAAGTAATGCTCACAAAACACACTCCTGAAGCCCCTGGAATATTGACAGCTACAAGAAAAGTGAACATATATAATCGCTCCTTCCATGCAGTAAATAAATGGGACAATAAATCAAATGCTCAGGAATCTTTTCATAAATGTCTCCACTAGATGTCGCGGAAAGTAAACTAATATGCTAAGGATATATTCAAAATAATGCACACATAAAAAAACTGGAATTTAGAAATCCACATGAATAAAATCATAAGATGTTAAACTGAGGCCCATCTGCTTTAGCTGGTGGTAGCTCAGGTGGATGCAAGAAATCCCACATTAAGACATTAAGCAAGGACTCTGTGCCGTGGCCACACTTCCTCTAGTCTGTAGGAATACCATCTCAGGCCTTCCCTGAAAAGTGGCCATTGGCCTTGTAGGACTAATCTGGTCAACAAATTGTAAATAAATACAATAAATGTACATACAGCAACATTTACCACATAAATAAAGTAAACTGAATCGTTTTAACTATCACAGCAAGATGAGAATAAATAGGCTCATTTGAATAAAATTTTTGAAGCACATCCTGGGCACTGTGAAAAACACCACTCATCCTGGTAAAGCACTTGTAAGCTAGTTGGGTATCATTTTAAATTTAAAAGGCATTGTCAAATGCTTTTTGCATATTGCTTTACATTCTGCTCTAACAGGAGTAAATCTGCCACAACCGAAGCTTCGTGGAGCCCCAAGGTATGAAATTCAGTAGTCTAGCCTCATCTAGGACACCTTGGTAGTATCTGAAGTTGAGACCTTCAATTATCAATGACAAAGGCAAATCCACTGGATTGAAGCACAGCCTCAGGAAATTATGTGCCCTTCCTCCAATTACATAGACAAGAACTTCCCTTAAAAGGTACTATATTCTCTGTGAAAAGTTTCTGCATACATGTTACAAGAAAATGCCCTTCCTCATCTTCAAACAGGCCAGAAATTGTTACATAACTTTTCAAACAATTCCAAATCTATAATTTTATCTTCACTTGCTGATTCTGCATCAAAGTCTGTTTTGTTCTCCCTCAAATTTAACAAATGTTTGATCCAAAATTGACATTTTTTTATGTATATCTTGAATTTCTTTCTTGGGATATCTTACTGCATCTTAAACATACTGCAGCTAACAGCACTAGACAACTCAACATCTGTTTATTTTATTTATGTTCATTTGTTTATCTGTATCACTCTCTGTGAGCCTTGTTTGTCTATGTGAAATTCTTGCCTGTTCTTAAACACAGATGTGCTTTAGCACAGGTTTCACAGGACCAGATAGTAGGGAGTGCCAAAGTAAGGTCTGATGAATTTCAACAAAGGCTTCTATTGTAGCCTCATAAGTAAATTTATACTTCACACAGCCCACTCTAGACAGTGGTAGGAAGAAACAGATGATGCTGTTACATCATTACAACCAAAGACTACGTTTGAATTAGTCAGTCCACGAAGATAAAAAAAATGATCAGCCACAGATGCTACATCACTTCGCTAATCAACTTGTACTTGTTTACAATTGATAATCAGGTAAGTGGGTTGGCCTTTTCAGCCATGACCCTGGCAGTAAATTCAGCTACAGATATTAATACATATTTTCTTGGAGGATACAGCATCAGTCAAGTAAGAAGCAATATATGTTGTTGCTACAAACACCAAATCAGAGGTCCTACAGATAGTTGTTTTTTTTACTTATTACTACTTTATTCTTTGTACATTACTGCATTTACTGTATTTCTGTATTTTACTGTATTTCTGTATTTTTGGTGGTGACTGTCTATGAAAGAAGGCATGTGTGTTGTATTAGTTACCATTTTCTTTAGTTGCAGTTTTTATATGCATTTTTAACACAGTTTGTTCCATGTATGTTTTACTACTTAAGTTTTTGTAGTTAAGGATAGTCTGTTATATTTTATAGGGCTATGTTTTGGTTAATTTCCTCTCTGTAGTAAAGGAATTAGTTAAACACTGTATGTGGTGGGTGGCTACTCAAGGTGTCACTAAAAGAATCGACCACAACTCACAAATATAGATGGATGCATGATTATAGCTGACAACTTGGTAATAAATATCCTGAACTTTAAATCAGGTATGCATTTTTATCACACCTTTTCATACAGTTTAAATATTTTTATTGCATCCTTTTTTCTAACTGGTCAGCAATGCAAGTAAATTTTATGGCAAACCTTGGAGCACCATCACAAATGTATCACCATCCTGGGCACATCAATCATTTCCAAAACAAATTCCCAAATCCATCACATTTATATTATTCATTAAAAACAAAAGTTCACACAATGTATGCGAAAAACACGGACCCCAGCCCATCACAAAAACACTCACCTCAATGTAGTAAAAAAAGTAACTTCATACACTGCACCGATAAAGTGTACACAACTCCCCAAAACACCACCCAATTTAACTGACTCCCTAAAAAACTTAAACATTTGTTAATACTGAAAAGAAAAGAGTTTAATAAATCTGATTGTAACTAGCTAATAGGAAAACGGCACTAAAAGTAAAGTACCCCAGGGAAACAAAAATTAAACTAACAAAAAAATTGAAGTACAGAACTAAAAAAATCCTTCCATAATCCTTAAATATTCTACTTAAATAAACCAAAATATGTAAATACCCCAAACCTAGAAAAGAAAACTACCGTAAACCAATAAATGTAAATACACCAGAACTAGTATGGAAAACCACCACAAAATGTCCATTCATAAAAACTTCCTAATCAAAAAAGAAACCGTATTTCAAGCCTAAAATCAGGGAACATGAATAAATGGAAAATGAGTGGCTCTGGTTTGTATAATTAATAAAATATTATTTGGACTACATAATTAGGAAACTCTGTTCAGGACTTGTGGCACAATATGTTCCTTCAACCTACAGTATAAGATATTTAATTCAGCACCAGAGCCCCACCTTGTATTCAATGAAACACAAGCATTCAGAAATATACATGTTTCTACAGACCTCCCAATTGTGTGTGTGTGTGTGTGTGTGTGTGTGTGTGTGTGTGTGTGTGTGTGTGTGTGTGTGTGTGTGTGTGTACCCACATGCATACACATACATTCTCTATGTATGTACGTAAATATATATATAAAAACTGCAAGAAAAACCTAGACAAACCAGAATTTTCATTGTGTGACACCTTAAACCTCCTGTAATGGATGTCCATAGTATATATGCTATACTTCAAAAACACAGCGTCTTTAAACACAGTTGATGCCAATAAAGACTAAAGTGCCTGCAAAATATCCCAACTAACATCCAAACCAAAGGGTAAAAAGGTCACACAAAAAATTTCAGTAAAAACTACAAGAAAAACTCGGCCAAGTTAGAGTCTGCAGGCACCTTAATCTTTACGGGCACCAGTTGGGTTTAAAGACTCTGTGTATCTGAAGTTTAGCCAAACTACCTGCTTATGCTGTGCCGATAATGTCAGTAAAAATACCAAAATGTACATTTCCACAGCTAGTGGGGTTTGGCTTTATTGGCCTGAATGAAACCTTAGAGACTTAAAAATAAAGAAAAGTCATGGACATTCAGAACTCATATAAATGAAACACTTGACGTTCTTAAGGGGTTCTTTGCATATATCCCATGGACCTCCATTACAGCTGGTCTATGGTATCACAGATTGAAAAGTCTATCTTGACTGGGTTTTTCTTGCAGTTTTTACAGAATGGTTTCTTTGTGATCTTTTTAGCATCTGTTTTTTTTTATATATGTGTATGTGTCTGTATGTGTATGTGTATATATATATATATATATATATATATATATATATATATATATATATATATATATATTTTTTTTTTAATAGAGAGAGATTGTTGCAGTATATGCTGCAGATTAAACATTTAATCAACAGAGATTACCACAGTCTGTTTAGTCAAAAGTGCACTTTATGGCGTTCTGAAAATATTGAAAGGCGATGGATGGTGAAGGTGAGTTAGGGGGTGTAATGTATGTGTTACTGTCACCAGGTTCATCCATAGGGAAGGGAACAGGTTGTAGAAGTGTGTGTGTGAGTGTTTGACGTTTAGGAATTAAATACAGTGTTATGCGTGTATTGGTGTCCAGGACGCCTTGTACAGTGGTGACGCTACTGGAAGGGTTTTTCTAGCAGTAAAGTGTATGATGGGGGTTAGAAGCAATGGCATGGTTTGGGTTAGCATTTATCAGTAAGATGGAGCAGGGGAAAGCACAGTTGTGCAAAATCTTACCAGAACAGTAGCTGTCCATCTCTTCACTGTTGCAGTATTCTTTACAACATGGACACCCTGTCCTTATGGAAAACTAAAAAAGGAGGAACAGCCATAAGGGCTTGCAATTCAGACACCTGTCTGGCAAAAGTAAAGGCCAAAAGAGCAACAGTCTTCCAAGAACAATGCTGTAAGGAAGCTCAAAAGGAGCCTTAATCAGTATTTCTAAAATAAAATTCAAAAAGAGCCTGAATCAATATTTCTAAAATGAAATAAAGGTCCCAGGAAGGAGGGAAAGGTTCCCTGGGAGGCCTAATGTGAAGGATACCTTTGAGAAATTGTCTGGCCTCAATTCCAGAGGCTAAAGGAGGAGTCAAAGGCAGACAAGCAGAGACAGCTGAAAGGTGGGTCTTAACACAAGAGTATGCCAACCCAGCATTGAGAAATTCACACAAATAAGAGAGAACCAAAGGAACATCCACAGTAAGTGGATCCAGGTTAAGAGAAACACACCAAACAGAAAACCTCTTTCATTTGGATAAGTAAGATTTCTTAGTAGTGGGTTTCCTGGTCTCCTGCAGGACCCGAAGCGCTTCCTCAGAAAAAGAAATGTCTACAGGGGATCAAAACCATATCACCCACAATGTCAGTTGAAGAGAGGACTGGTGGGGATGGATAAGAGATCCTTTTTCTTGTGTGAGTAGGTCCACCCTATGAGGTAACTTGTGATGATTGCCCTTGGCAAGATGCAGAAAAGGGAACCATTGCTGTCTGGGCCAAAAGGGAGTCACCACCAAGATTCTGGGAGCATCCTGTTTTACCTTAAACAGGACTTTCAAAATGAGAGGAAGGGTAGGGAAGGCATAAAGAAACATCCCCTTCCAAGAAAAAGAGAGGACGTCCACCTTCCAGGCCAGACAGCATGGGGCTCTGGCACAAAACAGAGGAAGTTGTCTGTTCAGAGGACAGGCAAATAGATTTACTTCAAGAGTACCCCACTGATGAACAATATCCAGAAACTCATCCCTGTAAAGCATCCACTTGTGGGATTGTGTTATAGACCTGTTCAGATAATCTGCCACTATGTTCTGATCTGAGGGAATGTGAACTGCCTGAATGGTCACTTGATACTGGATAGCTAGCTCCCAAACCTGAAGGGCTAACCTGTTTAGGAGATAAGACCTTGTCCCCCCTTGCTTGTTGACCTACTACATCACTGTTGTACTATCTGTAAGAATCTTGAGGTGCCCTGGAAGGAAAAAAGAATGGAAGTCTAAAAAGCCAGCAAATGAGCTTTCATCTCTTTGACATTGCTGTGGTCTTTCTTTTGTGAAGTGACCAAAGGCCCTGCACCTTCAGAGGGCTGAAGGAGGCCCCCCCCCCCCATCCCACATCAGAGGCATCTGTGAAAAGTTCCTGAAAGGGCAGTGGAGGTTGAAAAGGAAGCCCTGGGTTGAGGGACAACTGATGAAATCACCACTGAAGTTCCAGCTTGAAGCATGGAAGAAAAGGGACTAGAAAATCTAAAGGATGAGAATGTTGAAGCCAAACTGACTTTAGAAACCACTGGAGCTTTCTCGTGTGGAGCTTGGCTAGAAGGAGCACAGGAATGGTGAAAGCTATAAAACCCAGATGCCTCAGAAATTCTCTGGTTGTGACTGAAACCAGAGGAAGAAGGGACTGAAAGAAAGCAATGGAAGTTAAGGCCTTGGGAAGAGGCAGGGATGCTAGCACTGAAACACTCTGCATCCTGCATCCCAGAAAAACATGGTCCTGAGAAGGAGTCAGGAAAGACTTGAAATTTATAATAAATCCCAGGCTTTGCAACAGAGAAACGGCAAAGAATAGATGCTGAAGGAAGATCTCAGGGAGACGAGGACTGAAAAAGTAGGTTGTGCAGGTAGGGAAAGGCCCATGTCTCCCTTAACCTGCAGAAAGCAATCACAGGAGTGAGGCATTTGGTGAAGACCCTTGGAGCAGTAGACAGGCCAAAGGGCAAACTAGAGAACTGAAAATGCCAGGAAGCAACAAAGAAATGTAAAAACTTCCTGAAAAAGGGATTAATAGGAATGTGAAGATAAGCATCCTTGAGGTCCAAGGACACTAGAAAAGCCTGAGGAAGCAGCAGAGGAAACAAAGTCTGAAGGGATAACATATGAAAGGAAGGGACCTTTAAAAAGGTGTTTAGTTGATGAAGATCCAGAATGGGTCTCCAGGTGCCTTCTTTCCTGGTGACCAAAAACATTCTGGAATAAAACCCCTTCCCCCTTGAAGAATTGGAACATCTTGAATAGTTCCCTGAGCCAACAGGCCCTGAACCACCTCAGGGAAATAAGGGCAGTTATTCCTGAACAGGCTGAGGAATGCCCAGGAAAGAGGGCAAGAGATTTCCAAGCCATGTAAGAACCATGGCGAATTATGGAAATAACCCAGGAGTCTTGGGTGATCTGTAGCCAAAACAGAAGGGACAGAGAGAGACAAAGAAACAGAATGAGAAGAACCAGGGCAAGGATAGTCAGACACCTGGTTTGTCAGGAAAAGGAGGCTTCTGAGTAGTAGTAGTTTGGGTAGCCTTAGCAGGGGAAGCCCTTCTACCACCCTTTTTACATTTGAGGGAGGGCGACACTGTCTATGGGCAAAGGTAGGTTTATTAACAATAATTCCTCTGAAATTAGGCACAGGGGAAATAAAAATATGCTTCAATTCCTGTAAGGCATTGCCCTTTTATTGCAGGGATTTAAACAACTTTGCAATAGTAGCATCAAACTAATGCTTACTATTCAGAGGAGCATCCATCTGTTCGGCCTTGATATCATTAGGCAAAGGTTGAAACCTGAGCCAGGAATACCTCCTCAAAACAGTATAAAAAGCAGCAGCCCTAGATGAAGCATCAGCTGCATCATAGCTCCATTTTATGGAATGGCAAGCTGATTGGGAGGATGTCCCTAACAAAGCAAGAAAATCAAGGATAATATAGCCTGTCAGGCCTGAAATAGAAAAGCCAGGACATATCTAGTCATACGTGTCTAACAGTTCACAGATCTACAGCCTAAGGGTAGCAGAAGTGTACACCTTCTTACCCAGCCTCTCCATGGTTCTGCTATTCTTATCAGATGGAAGCAATTTAGCTGAAGGCAACAATTTGTAGGGCTTATCAGAAGCAACTGACACCACAGAGGGGTCAGCAGAGGGATACTTATGAAGAAACTTGTAGACCTCAGGCACTTCACAAAACCTGTCAGGTGTTTTGGGATCACGGGGTTGTGAATCAGGAGCCTGAGAAGCAGTGAAAAATGCATCTAGCAAGGGAGCAAGGACAGGAGGAGCAGCAGAGGTTCTAGGAAACTCCATTTGTAGAACACCATAGTACCTTTCTGAACATCAGACACCTAAGCATAGTCCCATTTGAAAAATTCCATCATTCTGGAAATAGTATCACAAAAGAAAATCTCCTCAAAAGGAGAGGTAGGGACTGATGGACTCTTCTTCCTCAGACACATAGTCAAGTGGCAAAAGAATATGAGAGGAATACGTAAGAGACTTCATCAGAATCAGCTGTATCCTCTTCAGAAGAATCCTGCTCCCTTGGTCTCTTAACAGGGTTAGAAGACCAGAAACAGAAACTCCTGTGGAGGGTAAGAGCCATAAGGGCAATAAACAGGCCTTGAGTGAAGTTTTGCCATTCACTCTGAGGATCTTTTGGAGCAGGTGAAATATGTTTAGTTTTCTGCTTCTTTTTAAGTGGGACATCAGCCTTGAAAAATTTTGGAGGCTCTGACCAGACTCAATAATGGTAGCTGGAAAGTACAGTTTTGTACCTACCATAAATGTAGATGTCCGAACTGGATAGCATCTGCAGTCATAACAGCTGGGTTGTCCTGTCGTCAGGCAGCCCGTCAGTCGGCCGGATTCCAAAGTCCGGGTCCGGCTTCGGCTGATGTCGCTCTTCATCCGACGTCATCTCTGTTGGACTTCGGGTATAAAGGCATCAGCCGACGCCATTTTCCTCAGTGTTTCTTGCCCCAGATGCCAGAAGCCCTCCTGAAGGCTAAAAATTTTGGATAGATGCCAATGTTTCCAAAAGGATAGAGGTAACCACAAAAATAAGCATGTATGTACATATATACAAACAAATACACCATAAAAGACTCCCCCCCATCAGCTAGCTATTAGGAGGGTAAACACCCTAGGAGTACCTCAGAGGGGAAGGAGGGAGGGTAATCCTGACTGCAGATGCTATCCAGTTCGGACATCTACATTTATGGTAGGTACAAAACTGTACTATGTCCTTCATGGATGCATCTGCAGTCATAACAACTGGGTAGAATACCATAGCCAACTAGGGGGAGGAGGATAAAGGTAGATTATGGTGTGCTTAGGATCCCTTGCAGTACAGCAGTGGCAAAGCCTGCTCGGGATCTGGAATATAGAGGCAAATTGTAATGCTTGGCAAATGTATGCACGGAGGTCCAAGTAGCCGCCTCAATAATGTCTTTGGTAGCCACTCCTCGTAAGAAGGCTGTGGTAGTGGCTGTTGCCCTTGTAGAATGAGGTCTTATGTTCTGTGGAATTGGTTTTCCATGGAAGGAGTAACAGAATCGTATGCAATTTCCTATCCATTTGGAGATTGTCTGTTTGGAAATAGCTTTTCCCTCTCTTCCTGTTGCATAGGCCACAAAGAGTTGGTCAGTCTTTCTGCTGCTTTTGGTTCTGTCCAAGTAGTAGCGTAGCTGTCTATGTACATCCAAGGTATGCAGTATTCTTTCCCTCTGTTTTGTGGGTTGGGAAAGAAGGTAGGTAGGTGGATTGCCTGGTTTAAAGACACTCTGGATACCACCTTAGGCATAAATGTTGGATTAGTCCTCATGGATACTCTATCTTGGTGGAAGATTAGGAAGGGTTGCACTGCCATTAAGGCCTGTAGTTCTGAAACCCTCCTTGCTGAGGTAATTGCCAGTAGGAAAGCAGTTTTCCATGACAGGTGTTGTAAGTCTGCTGTTGCTGCTGGTTCAAAGGGTGATAGTGTCAACTTTTCTAGTCAAAGTTTAAGTCCCAAGCTGGTAATGGTGGTTTTCTTGGAGGTTTTACATTCTTGATTCCTCTGAGAAATTGTCTGAGCAGAGGGTGTGAAAAACAGGTGGATCAAAGCTGTATTCTGCTGAAATAGCTGATGCATGTATCTTGATGGAGGAGTAGGACAGGCCTGAATGGAGAAGTTCGCCAGATACTCCAGGATGTTAGGCATATCTATGTTTGACACATCTTTTCCTCTTTCAGAACTCCAACTGACAAACCTTTTCCATTTTCCAGCGTAGTTCCTTCTTGTTGAAGGTCTGCGTGCTTCAAGAATAATGTCTTTAACTCTTTGGGAAAGTTCTTGATTAGCTGCTGCTATGTGATGTTCCATGCAGTCAGTTGTAAGGTTTTCAGGTTTGGATGTATGGTGCTGTAGTTGTTCTGAGTTAGCATCAAAGGCATCAGGGGTATTGGCCACATATTGTTCCGAGACAAGCTCCTTAGTAGTGGATACCAGTGTTGTCTTGGCCAGTTTGGAGCTATCAGGATTATCCTTGGATGTTCTTCCTTGATTTTTAGGAGTACTTTGTGTATCAAGGGGAGAGGTGGGAATGCATAAACTGTTAGGCCCTTCCAGCTGAAGGAGAGCGAATCCACTTTCCATGCTAGTGGGTGAAATGTCCTTGTGCAGAATTTTTTGAGCATCTGATGTGGTCCTGCTTAAAATGTCCGCTAGAGTATTTTCTTTTCCTGGTACAAATCTTGCTTGCAGCTGGATGTTGTAGCTGAGTGCCAGGGTCCACAGTTCCAAAGTCATTCTGCATAGGGGGTATGAATGAGTGCCTCCCTGTTTGTTGATGTACCACATGACTGTGGTGTTGTCTGTCCTTATCAGCAGCTGGCCCTCTTTGAGAAATGGTCTGAACTTTTGGATAGCCAGTTTTACAGCCAGCATTTCTTTTAGGTTGATGTGCAGGTGAAGTTGATCCTGAGTCCACAATCCTTGCACGCATTTGTCCAGCATGTGGGCCCCCCATCCTAGGTCTGAAGCATCTGTTGTAATGCTCTGGCTTGCTTGACATCTGTGAAAGGGAAGGCCTGGGTTGGACCGGCATGCCTGGGCCCACCATAGGAACTCCTGTTTTAAGCATAGAATTAGTGGGATTTCTGTTTCGAGGCTGTGCCTGTGTTGGGACCATAAATTCCGTAGGTACCACTGTAGTTTTCTCATATGTAGTCTGGCAAATGGAACCAAGATTATGCATGATGCCATGAAGCCCAAGGCCTGCAGAACTTTTCTTGCTGTTAATTTGTTCAGCTTTGTTAGTGACAAGAAGTAAAGAGGGAGTTCTTTTGTTTTCTGTAGTTAGGAATGCCATTTGTCTCACTGTGTCCAATTCCGCTCCCAAGAATGTCCTTGTTTGGGATGGTATCAGTCTTGACTTTTGTAGATTGACTGTGTATCCCAGTGCTTGTAGCAAGTAAATGACCCTTTGCAAATCTGTTGTCAACTTGCTTTTGTTGTCCCCTTGTAGCAGGCAGTCGTCCAGGTATGGGTAAATATGAATTCCCTGTAGTCTGCAGTATGGATACTGATGCCAGGCATTTTGTGAATACTCTGGGCGCAGTAGATAAGCCAAAAGGCAATGCTGAGAATTGATAGTGCTCTGATCCTGCAAGAAATCTGAGGTATCTTCTGCAGATTGGTCGAATAGGGACGTGCAGGTATGCCTCCTTGAGATCTAGAGTTACCAGCCAACACTCCTTGCCCAGCATGGGAAGAAGTTGCTGTAGGGTCAGCATTTTGAATTTTGGGACAATGATGTATGTATTCAAGGTGGACAGGTCGAGAATTGGTCTCCAACTTTTTTCCTTTCTTGGAACTAGGAACAGTCTGGAGTAGAACCCCTTTCCTCGCTCTGCTGCAGGCACTTTTTCCACAGCTCTCATGTTTGCTAACTCCATTATCTGTTGTAAAGCTTCTGTTTTTTGATTTGGAGTTAGATTTGGCATTCCTCTTTTGACTGGTATAGTGTGGAAGTGGAATCGGTAACCTTGATGTATAATTTGCAGAATCCACTTGTCTTTTGTTATGTGGTGCCAGTTCTTTGTAAATAAAGTTAACCTTCCGCCTAGTGGAGCTGCTATTTGCTCCCTGGTAGGCGGTTTTAGGAGTAAGTCACTGTGGTTGTGTTGAAGTAGTGGCAGTGGCTGTGTCTGTGCCTCTGTTGTTACCTTGCCACTGTCGTCCTCTGTAGGCACTTCCTCTGGTTTGGTTTCTGCCTCTGGAACGTCTATTCCTGCCCCTTTGAAATCTTGTGGAGTCAGGAAAGGACCAATTCTTGGTAGGCCAGTTCCTGCTAAACCTTGGGGGTTGAACCTGCAGGAAATCTTTAACAGTTTGAACGGATTTTGCCTTTTCTTCCATTTTCTTCATAACCTGCTGGGCAGGTGCACCAAACAAACTTGTCTTATCCATAGGAGCATCTAACAATTTAGCTTTAACATGATCTGGTAGAGCTTGCTCCTTTAGCCATGCATGCCTTCTTATCACTGTGCCAGTCATGGCTGATCTAAATGAAGCCTCCAGTGCATCATAGCCACATTTTAAGGAATGGTTACTAACCTGTTGTATGTTATTTACCATTTCTAATACATATTTCTTGTCAAGAGCTTCATCAGTAGTTAATTTTTTAGTTAACTGATCAAGCAAATACTCTTGGTATTGTATCATGTGAAACTGGCAGTTTAAAGCTCTAGCTGAGAGAGTAGCTGAAGTGTATACTTTTTTACCCCATCTGTCTAATGCCCTTGCTTCCCTTTCAGAAGGAGTAGGGTTTTTAGCTATGGTCGCGGCAACTGCCTTGGGACCCTGGGATATAGTTTCTGGGTCTGCAAGGGGGGCCTTGTAAAGGTGGTGATGAGTGTCAGGCACCCTGTAAAATCTGTCTGGTTTGGCAGGGGCTGGGGGTAATGAGTCTGGAGCAGAGCAGACATCACTAAAAGCGTCATCTACCACAGAAAGAACAGGAGGTATAGCTAAGGGCCTGTGCTGTGGAAGGTGCAGAAAGGTTCTAAGTCTTTTAGAATCTGAGAATTCTTGTTGCTGCCATTGGAACTGCTCTCGCATGGCATGCAAGGTTTCCCCAAAGCAGCATTCTTCTGGAGGTCAACCAGCTGGAATGGATTCTTCAGCATCAGAATCCTCAAAATTAGAGAAAGGGGCCTCTGGCTGGTCAGTAATGTCTGATTCATCTGCAGAATCATCAGAGGACACTGGCTCAGGGGGCTCTGCCCTAGGTCTCTTATCTGGGGGCTGAGAGGCCCTGTCTGGGTGAGGTTGAGATCCTCTAATTAAAGAAATCAAATCTTCTGCCAAGGTGAGCATTTGAGAGCTAGAAGAGGGCCTGGTTGCTGGTGGTTTAACAGGCACTGATTTGGTAGACTTGGCTGCTTTAGCCCTGGCGAAGGCCTTAATGGACATGGCTGCTGGAGGCCTAGCAGCACCACGTGCTGGGGTAGAGACATCCAGGGGAATGGTGTCTGATAAGTCAGTGGGTAAAGTTTCAGAGGCCGATTCAAGAATTGTAGCAGGGGCCTCAAGTGTAGAGATAGATTCGGCTGTACCTAGATCAGTTTTCTCGGTTTCGGCCGAAACCGAGACACTCATGGTTTGCTTAAGCGTGGTTTCAGCGAAACCGCGGACCGCGAGTGTCGGTCTTTTCTTTGCGTTTTTGGCAGAAAGTGTAGTCGGAGGTTCCGGCGACATAATGTAAGCAAAGTCAGAACCGAAAAACTGTTCTGCAAACTCGATCGACGCCTAAGCGTTCGTCGGTTGAAGGAAGCACAGGCGAACAGGCTGCTACGTGGGCTGGGCCTAAACAAGGCAGACAGTAAGAATGGAAATCTTTATGAGGTATTTGTTTCCCACAGGTTAAACAATTATTAACTTTTTCTGACATCGGCTGAGGCAAGAAAGAGTCCCCAGCGGGTACTTAGCTTTAGAAGTCTTGAGTAGTATTCGGTAGAAAAATCTCTGGATCCGACCGACCGGCACTTGCGAACAGCTTCTGCTTGGCGCCACGCGGCAAGAAAGACTGAGGAAAATGGCGTCGGCTGGTGCCTTTATACCCGAAGTCCAACAGAGATGACGTCGGATGAAGAGCGACATCAGCCGAAGCCGGACCCGGACTTTGGAATCCGGCCGACTGACGGGCTGCCTGACGACAGGACAACCCAGCTGTTATGACTGCAGATGCATCCATGAAGGACATCCTCTTCCCTCGCTAAAATTTGAGGAACATCCCTAGGCCCTTCAGTAATAATCAGCTGTGTTTCCCCTGTACATCCGAAGCATCAAAACAGACATACCAGCCTCTGAAGCGATCGCAGCACAGGAATCCAAGAAAGAAAGGGGGAGGTCCTCCAGGCTTTCATCGGCCTCAAGAGAGATGCCCAGAGGACACAGTACAGCCGAAGAATCAGACCAAGAACAAACACTGCTCATGCTAACAACAGGAAACAAGGCAAAGCTTAAGACAATAAAATCGAAAAACCCCAACGGGGCACTTATTTGAAAGTGGTAGAAACAAGCAGACGAACAAGTGTTCAAACAGATGATCAAAGACTGCATTCAGAGTGGCGGCAAAGAAGTTCTGAGGATGGTACATCCAGATTTTACCTTTATGCTGTACGCCGTACACAAGGAGCATAAATGTGACATACAGAGTACCCATTACAACCCAAAGGCTTTGTTATACTGCCCAGACATCGGGCTGGCCTTGGCAGGGGATCCATATTGCAAAAAATACTGCAACAGTGATATGGAAGGACACCAGTACACACACACACACACACACACACACACACACACGATTTGTGGAGAGTGACGTCCACCACATCTGATCCAGTACAACTACTTCAACTCCAACTGCACCAGTGCCACTTTATACAGGGCAAAGTGACTTTCAGTTTTCACAAGCTTGTATGTGATGTTGTGCTATCAGGTTATGAATCAAGTCATTCAAAAACTCATAGAAAAGGTTCAGGAAAATCATCCCGGCTAAATGGAACTAAAAACAGCAGAGAAATCAACATCTCAACTTTCTGAGGAAAGTTTATGAACTACTTAAAAAAAATTACTCTTGCCAATGTTTTCAGGAATCCCAGTTAGTATAAATTCAACTAATAAGTACATTTACTCTTATACAAGTTCCAGCTCTGTTGTGCTCACCCACGTGACAAATCAACTTGAATTTAAATCATTCACACTTTCTTCATACTAACCCTTCCTCCACGCAAGTTAAGCTACGGTCCTTGTGCTTTTCATCAAAGTACTATACGCTGTTTCTCTTTATTGCATATTACAGCCATTAGCCTAATACTGTATAAAATCGTAAGCACTTTTCACTTGATCTCCATGGGCTCAATTCCAAAATACTTACTCTCAGTATAAATGGACCACTTACAATGAAATCAGGTCTTTTGGAATATGGCCCCTGGTGTAAGCTCGTTCATAGATGGGCCTTACACTAAAGTCAGTCATTTACAATAACAAGCCTTTTGGAATAAGATCAGACCCACACTGAGACCAACTCTTTTTGAATCTGGCTCACGAGATACCTACATCTTGCCACCCAGAACTTCTATTAGTTTATTTCAGCTATTATTGAACAATTCTACGTTTGTATTGCATGTTTCTTTTTGTGTATAATTTTTCCTCATTTTGTTTTACTTTCTGTGGATTTTTATTTTACCTAAATTCAGCTGTATATGGTTTGAACCTTTTGTTATAAAATAATTTTCTGCCATGGGGCCTGGACAGCTGCTGAAAAGGTTCAATACACCAGCACGTTTTTATCTGGTTAAAAAAGCAAATAAAAAAAAATACTACATTATTTCTTCACAGATCTGTAAAATTAATCTCATACATGTAAGAGTCCGTCATCTCCCAGGTGCTCAAAGTGGGTCTCAGAGAGTACTCATTTCATCTTATACATACGAAGTCCCCACTTTATATTTTTATAACCTATACTCAAAAAAATGATGAAATGAGGAGGCAGTAAATGCCTAGGATTTAAATGCGCAATATCTCAGCCACCCTCACTTTGAGTGACACTGTTTTAAAGGCATACTGGAAGCAAGTAATAACGCCTAACAGGGTGAGTGTTATTGTGGAAAGAATGCCCGCAAGGGTATTCTGAGGCCCAACACCAAGGAAGGAGGGCATCTACACCCCCTGGAAGGGTGGTATTTCCACAATAACACTCACCCTGGCAATATTGCACTTACAGAATGGGCGGTCTATAAAATTATTGTTTTACTTATTTACTTTTTTAATTACTGTATTAATTTTTTATATAGGTTCATAGGTTCATAGGTTTATACTAGGCTATCTGCCCTAAGGCATTTATAAGCCTAGCCCAAAGTTTTGTGGCTTATGCCACCCCTTATATGAAAAAATACTGTGCCCATTAGTTTGTTGTGCCTCTGTCCAGCAGTGACACAGAGATGATTCCCGGGGTAAACCTACGATCTCCCATCCACAGGTCAAGATTTCTCTTGAACAGAGCCAGCGAGGTTCTCTGCCTCACATGGACCGGGATTTTATTCCACAGCATAGGAAGTCTCTGAGTGATAAATCTATCCCTCCAGCACATCCTATTTATATCTGTGCTAAGGTTTAAGTCGCTTGCTCTAGTGGTTTTGGTGGATTTGGATTTTTTGAGGTGGAGCATGTCCATTAATTCCGGGTTGGACATGGCCTTGTATGTCAGGCACATGTCACCTCTGAGCAGACGGTATGCGACTGAATAGAGCTAGAGTTTCTTCAATCTGGCAGCATATGACAGATTTTGGAGTCCCTTTATCCTTTCGGTGAGGAACTTTTGGGGTCTCTCCAATTGCTGCAGATGTCGGGTGAGATACATCCCGAATGGGGCATTGTACTCGATCATTGGTCTGATAAGTGAAGAGTACAGGGGAACAATGACCTCACTTGATCTGGATGTGAATCCCTTCATGATCAGGTGGGCAATGTAGAAGGTCTTTCTAACTACTTTAGCAACGTGAGTGTCAAAAGAAAGGCCACTGTCAACCTGGGTCCCCAGGTCCCTGATAACCTCTTCTGTGCTTAGTGGATTGCCACCTATATGGTAGCTTGGGGTTACCTTGTTTTTCCCGAAGGGTATGACTATACAATTTTTGGCGTTTAACTTCAGGCCATGGCTCTGGCACCAGCTATCTGTTTCCGTGAGTCCCTTCTGAAGGATATCCGTGTCCGATGCACTTTCCACTATGGCACCCAGTTTGCAGTCGTCTGCAAACTTTGTCAGCCAAAGTCCTCCCATGTTGGCCTGTACTTCTGAGAAGTAGATGCCGAACAATAGGGGGCCAAGGACCGAGCCCTGTGGGACACCACTTGTGAACAGCTTGGAGTCTGACACAGCGCCAGCAACTCTAACCCTGTGGGTTCTGTCCTTAAGCCAGTTTGCAACCCATCTTGTGACATATGGGTTTACATTTAAGCTGGTAAGTTTTCTGCAATACCCGAGTGGGGTATTGTGTAAAGCCTTTGCAAGGTCAAGGTAGGCTGTATGGACTGCCTTTCCCTCATCAATGGCCTTGGTGACTGTTTGAAGAAGTCGACCAAGTTCAAAAGGCATGATCTGCCCTTGTGAAGCCAAACTGGGTCAGGTCCAATGTCTGCAAGTCCCCTATATCTTTGTTTATGAGCTCCATTATGATCCTCTCCATAGCTTTGCAGACTAGACTTGTTAAGCTTATGTGGCGGTAATTACCAGGGTCCGTAGAGGCACCGCCTTTGTGGAGTGGGACCACAGTTGCCGTCGCCACTCCTTGGGCACGTATCCTGTGGTAAGGCTGAGATTAAACAGCTGCCTTATGTGCGGGTTTAATTCCTCATTTAGCTCGTGTAGCACACAGCCGGGGACACCATCCAGTCCCATTGATGCTGTCTTCTAGCTTTAGAGAGAGCAGCATACACCTGCGCATTTGAGATGTCTGGGAGGCTACACTCGCTGGGATAGTTATCTCTCCTTTAGGGGAGAGGGGTGAAGTTTGCACTGAACCTGTCTGCCAGTATGTTGGCAATGTCTGTGGGTTCAGTGATTTTTGTATCATTTTGGACTAATTCTGAGCATATCTGGGAATTTCCACCCAGGTTCCTAACATAGCTGAAAAAGGCCTTATGATTGCCCTTTGAATCCATGGCAATTTTTCTCTTAAAATTGGCCTTAGTTGATTTTATGAGTGCTCGTATTTTTTTACTAATAATGATCAGGGGTGACTTCCCTTTTATGGATTTTGTTCTATCATGTAATACCTTTCTCCTCTTATTGTAAAGTTTGTTAATGGCTGGGGTCCACCAGACTGGACGTTTGCCCTTTGTGGAAAGAGTCTTGGTTTTATTTGGGATTGCCTGATCCATGCAGTCCTGGAGGTGTTCATAGAAGGCATTTGTAAGGGCTTCCGCACCTTGGGTTGTGGTTTCCACTGGCTCAGGGGCCTTGAAGGATACCACACCAGTCTTGAGTAGTGTGAAGTTTGCTTTAGAGAAGTTCTTCACTGTGGTCTTTTTTGTTTGGGGTGGGGGCGGGATGTGGATTTCCAGTGAGATTAGTTTATGATCAGATCTCACCAATGAGGGAAATACTTCCGGTGTGGAGCATTTTGTCCCCATGTTTGTGATAATGAGATCTAGTATATTTTCTCCTCTGGTGGGAACAGTGACTAGCTGTTCCATAGCATTTGAATTTATGAACTCCAGGAACCGTTGGGCTAGAAAGTTAGGGCTTGAGTAATGTTCCCAGTCTATATTCGAGTAGTTGAAGTCACCCAATATGATGGTGTTTGGAGATACATTTATACCCTCCAGTGTCTTCAGGAAGGCTGTGTGGGGTTCCTGAGTTTGAGAGGGTGGCCTGTAGCATGCTACAATTTGTAGAGCAGTTTTGCCTATGGTTAGTTGCACCTGGATGGTTTCCGAAGCTTCGTGCGTTGCCACCAACCTGGAGGTGTGGGTATCCTTTATGAATATGGATACACCCCCCTCCTTTTGTGGTGTGGTCTGGGTTTTGGGGCCGGAACGCATGATATGAGGTAAAACCTAATAGTGCCGGGGTGCTCTCAGGAGCTTGAACCAGGTTTCAGTTACAGCACAGACATCGATGTTCTCCATACTGAGAAGAGCCTCAAGTGCGTGCATTTTGAGATTTAGACTTCTGGCATTGAGCAGCATTACCCTCAGTTTCTTCCCATTTTTTGTTTTCTAGGGTGGTAGGTTTAGAATTTGAGCCTTGCCTAAAAAAGGCACTATGGGGTGGCAAGAGCCTTAGCCAATATCCAGAATCCCAGGGGTGACAGGTGCAAGCCGTCCCTTGCGAAGCAGCGTGGCTTGTCAAGCATGTCATCCCAGGCAGACAGACACTGGATCCTCTTTGAATGACACCAGACATTAAGCCAATTGTTTAAGCTGATCATCTCGTCTCTATATTGTGGCATCATTCTTGGTGAAGGAAGGATACTGCTCAGGGTCAGGGTCATACCTGCCTGGGCTACATAATCAGAGAGCTCCTCTATGTCTCTTTTCATGTAGTCCAGGGAGGTACATCTCAGGTCGTTCACACCAGCATGGACAATGACTGTGTCATATTTGTACTTGCCGTGGAGTGACCCGAGTGCTTGTGTTATGTGGCGGATTCTAGCGCCAGATAGGCAGCTTACTGTGACCCTCTCCTTGTTCAGCCTGGTGAGTGGGACGTCAGAGTGTCTGACTATGGAGTCACCTATGACAAGTATGTTTGGTGTTGTATTTGGCCTTAAGGGCCGTGACTGCTTTGCACACTGATTTTGTGGTTTATGTGTTGCTTGTGGGGTGTCTTGAGGTAGCAGTTGTTTGGGTGTCTGCTTTGGAGGCCTCTGCTGTTTAGGTAAATGTTTACTCAGAGCCTCCGAGTATAGTTCCTTCACCTAAGGTTTCAAACTTGCTGTAGTATATGTTAATGGTCTTGGAAAAAGCATTTTACATCCAAAATATAACATTTAAAAAAAATATCCAGGTATTTACTTTATTTTTGGTCCCCTACTCCTAAAAAGGTTTGGTTTACTGCCAATCACTGGAGATGGTAGTTACTAAATAATGACACACATTCGAGTTTCAGACTTTTATTTCCTTCAGAAAATTTATGCTAACACAAATCCTTTTTTTAAGCAAGTTTGCAATTTTATAAGAGCAATAATTAAAATCTGCTCCTATTTTTGAGCCTTTGTCCCCCCTTTACTTTATGCTTTATTCAGATTCCTTCCGCTGAAAGGTCCAAAGGTATGCAAACCTCCTTACTGCTACCTGTGGTCCATCTCACTCACTTTTTCTCTCACACACACACACACACACACACACACACACACACACACACACACACAGACGCACATAATCCCCTCTGCTTCAGAAAATGCATGCTAATGTAAATCATTTAAAATATGTTCTTATTTTGAGCTTTTGTCCCCTGTTTATTTTAGGCTTATCCCAATACCTTGATTTAAGAGCATACCTCTCACCTGTACAAATTTATGCGGAATGTCCAGAATTTTGCCTTATATTTTTGGACTATTCCTCATAAAAAAGTGTTGTTTTTTGATAAATCACTGAGATGACCTAAATATTAAAGTTGCTAAATAATGAAATGCATTTGAGTTTCAGACTTCATACCCTTCAGAAAAATCCATTCTAACACAAATCCTGTTATTCTAGCAACTTTCTAAGTTTATAACAGCAATATTTAAAATGTGTCCTTACTTCTGTGCATTTGTCACCCATTATGTCAGGCTTTGTCCAGATTTCTTGTGCTAAGAAGTTGAGAGGTACGCAAAACTCTTAACTGCTGCTGCCAGGGGATCCCTCTATCACTCCTCTCTCTCTCTCTCTGACACAGTCTCTTCTGCTTTCATGCACACATTCACTCACACACACATAGATAGAAACAAGCAAGCGTGCACACACACACACACACACACACACACACACTTTTCTGTTACGCTCGATCTCATACTCTCATACATACACACACACACACACACACACACACACACACACACACACACACACACAAAAACACATGCTTTACTATAATGTTTTTTCTTTCTTATTTTACACTTGCTAAACAGCAAAAACACTGATTAGCAAGTATAAAATAATGGCAGCCATTAGTTTTTCTTTTCAGTCAGAGCTCCACTGCAGCTTAATATTCTGCCGTGAAGCGGTGGACTCATTTTTCAGTGTGCATTAACTGTAGATTAACACCCTACTGGAGAATGTTCATTCTCTAATCAGGGTGCAATCTACAGGTAACCCATTCTATACACAATAACAAAATACAAGGTGTGAAATACTGTGGAGCATTACTCCTAAGGTGAGCAAAGAAGGAAATAAAACAGATTTCTGAATTCCCACGTGATATCCCTACTATCATACCATAATATATTTCTAACAAAACAGTATTGTTTTGTGTGATACAGATGTATGGCTTGGTAATGGGACTCTGCAATATGACTCTGCTGCTGACAGGTGTCTTGAATATGAACAGATGAAACAGTCAGCTTTTAAGATACTGTCATGCCTAAAGAATCAAAGGAAACTGTATTAATGCATCCAATGGCATGGCAACACCATAGGATGAAGCGCATTTTTTAAACTGTTACTCCAATTATAAACAGCAAGATACCAGTACTTTATCGGTAACACTTTTAATAACGGTACTATCAAAGTTAAAGACATCCAACTGATCCACCCATTTCAGTATGCAATTTGGAATATTTATCATTTATGTCACAAAGAATCACTTACTGCAAATCACAGAGAAGAAAGATTAGTTTGGTTTTACAGACACTCAGGTTCTCTTTACAGGCTTTAGTACTCTGCTTTCTATTTCTACACAGCACAGAAGGATGCAGCAGAAAGTACAGCTGTGTACCTACCATAAATGTAGATGTTCGAGTGTATTCACTACTGCAGTCATTATATTTGGGTTATCCTGCTGGCAGGCTACCCGCAGTCAGCCTGAATTCCACAGTCTTGGTCCGGCGTCAGTTGCTGTTGCCTCTTACCTGACGTCAGTGCGCCAGGGGGTATAAAAGATGCAGCCGATGCCATTCAGTTTTTCTTGCCCCAGATGTCAGGTGCCCCCAAAAGGTTAGGCTAAAAAAACATTGCTTATAAAAGCATGCAGTAAAATAAACAATAACTTCATCTACAAGCAAATACACCACATAGGTTGTATAGGCTAGAGAAGTAAAGATAAGTCGCAGCAAAGAGAGGGGGATGGTGGGTGGGTAACCTGGACTGCAACAGTGAATACACTCAAACATCTACATTTATGGTAGGTACACAACTGTACTATGTTCATCGTGTTTCACTGTTGCAGTCATTACACTTGGGTTGAATCCCAAAGCTGAGGTTGGGCGGCTGGGTCTAAATAGAATTAGGAGTGGCTAAAAGGCCCTGTAAAACTGCAGTGGCAAAGCCTGCTCTGGATTTAGAGTAAAGAGGGAAGTGGTAGTGCTTAGTAAAAGTGTGCACTGAAGTTCAAGTGGCAGCCTCCAAAATATCCTTGGTTGGTACTCCTCTGAGGAAGGCTGCTGCCCTGGTAGAATGTGGTCTAATGCCCTTAGGCACTGATGTGCCATGTTGTGAATAACAGAAACGAATGCAGTGTCCTATCCATTTTGAAATAGTCTACTTTGAGATAGCCTTTCCTTGTGATCCTGCAGGGTATGCCACTAAAAGTTGCTCAGTCTTTCTGAAAGCTTTAGTTTTGTCCAAGTAGAAGCGTAGCTGTCTGTGTATGTCCAAAGAATGCAGAAGTCTCTCCCCTTTATTCTGCAGGTTTGGGTAAAAAGTAGGCAAATGAATGGTTTGTAAGAGCCACACTGGACACTAACTTAGGCATAAGTGTTGGGTTTGTCCTTAGAGAAACCCTGTCTGGATGGAAGATAATAAAAGGTTCCACAGCCATTAGTGCCTGTAACTCTGAGACTCTTCTTGCTAAAGTTATTGCTAGGAGCAGAGCTGTTTTCCATGATAAGAATTTTATCTCAGCTGTATTGGCTGGCTCAAAAGGAGGCAGTGTGAGTTTTTCCAAGACAAAATTGAGGTCCCAAGCAGGTATTGGTGCTCTCCTTGGAGGTCTTATGTTTTTGGCCCCCCTGAGGAACTGCCTAAGCAATGGATATGAAAATATACGTGGGTCTGTATTGTAATGAGTTGAAATGGCAGAGGCATGGATCTTAATTGATGAGAAGGATAGGCCTTTGTCCAGCATCTCAGTTAGATATTGTAAAATCTGAGGAATATTTGGAACAAGCTTGTCAATTCCTTGTGCCTGGTTCCAAGCACAGAAGCTCTTCCATTTTTCTGCATAAGATTTTCTGGTGCTGGGCCTCCTGGCCTCCAAAATAACATCCATACCCGCTTTAGAGAGAGGTGTATTCTGAATGGTTACAGTATCCGCCATGCAGCTAGATTTAGAGTTCTGAGTTGACTGTGCAGGATCTGATTGTTTTGTTTTGTCAGTAAGTGAGGAATTTGAGGCAATGTCCAGGCTGGGCCTTGGGAGAAGCTCCTTAGGATTGGGTACCAGTGTTGGCGTGGCCAATCAGGGGCAATCAGAATAATTTGTGGCTTCTCTTGTCTGACCTTTAGGAGTACCTTGGGGAGGAGAGGCAGTGGAGGAAAGGCATATACTGTAAGGTTGTTCCAGCTGAATGACAAAGCATTCACTTTCCATGCTTGTTTGTGATAAGTCCTTGTGCAGAATCACTGAAGTTGGCAGTTGTGAGGGGAGGCAAAAAGATCTATGTCTGGGCATCCCCATTTCCTTGTTATCATGCTGAAGATTTGTGGATCTAGTTTCCACTCGTGAGGGTCCATGAGGTTTCTGCTTAGTTCGTCTGCCAAAGCATTTGTTTTTCCTGGCAGGAATTGTGCTTGTAGTTGTACTTGGTAGGTCAATGCTGTGTTCCATAAAATCATGGCTTGTCTGCAGAGGGGGTAGGAATGTGTGCCCCCTTGCATGTTTATGTACCACATGACTGTGGTGTTGTCCGTCTTTATCAGCAGCTGTCCTGGATGAAGTATGTCCTTGAAGGCTGTCAGGGCATTTTGTACAGCTAGCATCTCTTTTTGATTGATGTGTAGATGCCTTTGGCTTGGGGGCCATGTGCCCTGAATACATTTTCCTGCCATGTGGGCCCCCCAGGCATAATCTGATGCATCTGTTGTTAGTGTTTTCCTGGCAGTGGGTAAAGTGAATGGCTGTCCCTTGTTGTGGTGACAGGCCTGTGCCCACCATCGAAACTCCTGTTGCAGGCAGGGAATGAGTGAAATTAATGATTCCAGGCTGTGGCAATGTTGAGTCCAAACACTTTTTAGGTACCATTGTAGTTTCCTCATATGCAGTCTTGCATATGGAATTAGCAGAATGCAGGAGGCCATGTAGCCCAGAGCCTGCAGAATTTTTCTTGCAGATAACTGGATCTTTGTTGCCATGCTTTCGAAGTAAGAAGTCAGTTGCCTTTGTTTGTCTGACTTGAGATAAGCCATCTGGGCAGTTGTATTTAAGCTTGCACCCAGGAATAGTATCTCTTGAGAGGGTACTAGTTTTGATTTATTTTAGCTTACTGTGTACCCTAGGCAAATTAGTAATCTTTTTACAAATGCCAGATGCTTTAGTAGAATGTCTTTGTTCTCTGCTTGAATAAGGAATCGTCCAAGTAGGGATATATTTGAATTCCTCTTTGTCTGCAAAATGCAATTACTGGTGCCAGGCATTTTGTGAAGACCCTGGGTGCAGTAGATAAGCTAAACGGCAGCGCAGAGAATTGGTAGTGCATTGAGCCAGCTATGAATCTGAGGTATCTTCTGCAAGATTGTCTGATTGGGACATGCAGGTTATGCCTCTTTGAGGTCCAAAGTTACAAGCCAAGCCTTCTTGCCCAGCATGGGCAGAAGCTGCTGCAGAGTCAACATTTTGAATTTCGGAATGTCCAGGAAAGTATTTAGAATAGACAGGTCCAGACTTGGTCTCCATGCTTTGTCCTTTCTTGGTACTAAGAAAAGTCTTGAGTAAAATCCTTGTCCCTGCTCTTGTTGTGGCACTGGCTGAATAGCCCTCATGTCCATGAGAGATGAAACTTGGTTTTGTGCCTCTGCCCATTGATTGTGTGGCAGGTCTGGCATGCCTTTTGCCTTTGGAAGGGTGTGAAAGTGGAACCTGTAGTCCTGAGAGACTATATTTAAAACCCATTTGTCCTGGGTGATCATATGCCAATTTTGTGAAAAAAGTGCTAGCTTTCCCCCTAAGGGTGCTGCCAAAAGATAAATGCTTGGCATTGGCAGAGGGAAGTCATTCTGACTGCTTCCTATATGGCTGTGATTTGTCTTCTCCGCTTTTTGAGGTAGAAGCACCCCCTGTTTGGGCCTGTATGAGCCCTGGGGCTGTTGTCTGCCTCTAGGGTGTCTGTATCTGTCTCTTTGTGGCCTGTCTGACACGGGAAAGGACCAATTCTTAGAAGGCCAGTTCCTGCTAAATCTGGGTGGCTGTACCTATAAGAAATCCTTCACTGTCTGCATAGATTTAGCTTTATCCTCCATTTTCTTCAACACCTCTTCTGCCTTAATACCAAACAAAGTATCATGCTGTAATGGAGCATACAATAATTTTGCTTTAACATGATCAGGCAGAGTCTGTTCCTTTAACCAAGCATGCCTTCTAATGACAGAACCTGTTACAGCGGTCCTGCAAGACGCCTCCAGTGAATCATAACCACATTGCAAAGTATGTTTTCCCACTTGTTCAGCTGCATGCAATAAATCCTGCAATTCCTTGTTCTCAGAACATTCAGAATTTGTCAACATTTTCTGTTTTAACAGAGACATTAAGTATTGCTGATATTTAAGCATATTCTTCTTCTTCTTCTTTCGGCTTTTCCCGGTTAGGGGTCGCCACAGCGGATCACCTTGTCCGCACATTGAATGGCAGTGGAGTTTTACGGTGTCGAGTTGCCAGCCCGGCGCCCAACCTTCCACAGAAGGCACACTCACACGCACACCTAGGGCCAATTTAGAGTGTCCAATCCACCTGCAGCATGTCTTATTGCTGATATTGCTAAGTATTGCTGATATTTAAGCATATGAAACTGACAATTTAAAGCCCTTACAGCCAAGGTAGCAGAAGTGTAAACTTTTTTCCCCCATCTGTCCAGTGCCCTAGAATCTCTATCTGAGGGGACAGGGTTTTTTGCAGTAGCAGCCTTGACCCCTTTGGGACCCTGAGAAATAGTTTCTGGGTCAGCAGCAGGGTTTTTATATAGAAATTTATGAGAATCTGGAACCCTGTAGTATCTGTCTGGCTTAACAGGTGCAGGAGGTAAAGAGTTGGGAGACAGGCCGGACTCTGAAAATACATCATCTACAATGTCTAGAACAGGAGGAATAGCAAGAGGTCTGTGCTGAGGTAGTAGAAGAAAGTCTCTGAGCCTTTTCTTAGAATCTGAATAATCTTGGCTCTCCCAGAGGAAATGCTCCCTCATGGTATGCAGGGTTTCCCCAAATGAGTAATCCTCAGAAGGAGAAGCTGAAGGAATAGATTCTTCAGCATCAGAATCCTCATAGAGAGGAATAGAGTATCCCTGTTCTGAAGAGTAGTCAGAGGAAATGGAAACCTGATCAGAGGAATCATATTCAGTGTCTTGCCTAGGCCTCTTATCAGGGGGTGGATGGGAACCCCTAAGCAAAGTAATTAGGTCTTCGGCCATTTACAGCGTCTGTTTCTTAGGCATAAAAGTCTGTCCTGGAGAATGCTGTACTTGTTTCCTTGTCTTTAAAACTGTTTTAGTCTTTGATGCTGAAGTTGGCTTGATATAAAGCTGTGTAGGTCTGAAAACACCCTCAGAAGCCGATGCCTGCTCAGCGGCTCCGGACCCATCTGAGGGATTAATTTCCGAAGGCCCAATACCTTGAGTATCCAGAGGCCTAGCTGTCTCCACGTGGGAGTCGGAGGCGGTCTGTGGCTCTGAGGTAGCGGGTGTCAGGGGCTGCAAAAGTGCCTCACTGAGAACCGGCGACTGGTCTAGAAGAGGCTTCGTCGGTTTTGGACCTCGGATGCCTGTCCTTTTCTTTTTCCTTGCGCTTTTTATGAACTCTGGTCGTCGGCTGTTCCGACGGCATTATGTAGTTAAACCTACGGCCAAAGTAATGAAAAGCAAAATTATACCGATGCTTAATAGTGCGTTGGTTAAATCTAGCATAAAACCGACAACTAGCAACATCGTGGTCAGGGCCTAGGCAAGGAATACAGTAAGAATGAAAATCCTTATGAGGTATTTGCTTCCCACAAGAAATACAATTGTTAACTTTTTCTGACATCGGTCTGGAGCAAGAAAAAAAGTTTCCCCACCAGAGTACTTAGCTTTATAGAAAACTTCGGATCTGAAATTCAATTTTGAAAATCTCAGGAGTCGGCCGAACAGCACTTGTGAACTGCTTTTGCTTCGGGTGCAGCGCGGCAAGAAAGACTGAAGAAAATGGCGTCGGCTGCATCTTTTATACCCCTGGCACACTGACGTCAGGGAAGAAGCGACAGCATCCGACGTCGGACCAAGACTTTGGAATTCAGGCCCACTGCGGGTAGCCTGCCAGCAGGATAACCCAAGTGTAATGACTGCAACACTGAAACACGATGAACATCAGAACTATGGAAAGATGTAATAATGGGAAGAACACAGAGCTTTTCATTTCCTCTAAATGATTGCAGTCATGAAACTGGTCCCTTTTTTCCATCAAATTATCAGTTCACTCGCATAATCGTCACATTTCTGTACTGACACTGCATGCTTTTTGCTATATACATGGATAACACCACAACATCCTAAGAATGACCATCAAAGTCAAACTTTCATTTTAACAAAATTATTTAACAATGCTAACATACAGATTAACACAAAAAGCCATCCAAGGCTGAACTATGAATGGCTTACTCTCTACAGAGTACTCTGTCAGAAATATTGGGTGAGAAAAATGACTGTAACCAGGGAATATATATATTTTTTGAGCAGGGATACATGGTCTGAACTGCCTAGACATAGTAAGTCCATGTTAAGTTTAATTCTGGTGGTTGCCAAAAAAAGCAATTATTGGAAAATGGAAATCAAAGACTAAACCAACTGAATAATATTTGAAGTATTGAATATTGTAACAGAAATAAAAACTCAAAGTGGGACCTTTAGAAAAGGATATGGGCAAATTGGATAGAAATTAAAGGGAACTATACAGTCAAAGATTTGTAATGTTCGTAACTGATTACGGTTTGTTTTCTAATACCTGGTGTTAATCAGAAAGCTGCCCAGTGGAAAAAAAGGTTTGCAGTTGACTGTAGAGATTTGCAGAAACAAACGTGGTAGTAAATATTTAAACACCTTTTTAAAGTTGCCAGATTCAGATGATACAGATTAGTGCTTAGAGCAGCATGCTACTGAATACATTTCATCCACAGCATCTCCTACAGGGAAGCAATGTGTTGCTATACATGCACAGACAACACAAATATAAGGCTTAAAAAATGCTTTAACAATGAGGGTTACACATTTCCGCCATACACGAAAACGTGAAAATGTTCAAATTTTGCAAACAATGTGGATACAGAATGAATTATAATTAATTCTGGCCTGGTGGATCTGGAAAATGGTGTTAGTTATGTTTGCAACATGGCCTGAAAACTTACTATGCCATGCTTAATGTCAAAATACTTCAACCTGCCAAAGTGAAAAGACTGAACTCCCCAAACTAAAAATGCAGAGGCACAACTTTGGTAAAGTATGTATGTCCTATACTGCATACTAGTGGCATAGCTAGGTGGGGGCAAAAGAGGCAAATGCCCCAGGTGCAAAGTGTTGGGGGGTGCAATTAGTCATTCAAATCTCTCTCATATGAAATACCAGTATTCAATTTGCAGTCAAAACTGAGCACTGTCGTGTGCTGTAAATTGTACATGAACTACCACATAAGTGGTAGTCTACTTAACGCCGGAAGTGTGATAAGAGACCTTGGGACACAGGTGGACAGTAGTCTCTCCTTTGATAATCACATCGCCACAGTGGTCAGGAAATCCTTCTACGTGGCTCACCTCATCACAAAAGGTTTCTCATCCTGAAAAAAAAAAAGAGGTCATTGTTCCCCTCTACTCATCACTCATTAGACCCATTATAGAGTACAATGCCCCTTTTGGTATGTACCGCACAAGACATCTACAACAACTGGAAAGGCCACAGAAATAACTCACAAAGAGGATTACTGGCCTCAAACAGTTGCCCTACGCAGACCGTCTCAAAAAACTCCAACTTTACTCCGTCACATATCCCCTACTCAGAGGCGATCTCTGCCTAACATACAAAGCAATGTCAAACCCAGAGCTGTTGGACATGCTCCACTTAAAGAAATCCCAATCCCTCTGAGCTACATGCTCTAGGGACCTAAACCTTGTCACCACAATAAACAGAACATGCTGGAGGGATAGATTCCTGTCCCAGAGACTTCCCATACTCTGGAACAGACTACCTATTTTTGTCAAACAGAGCTCCTCGTTAGCACTCTTCAAGGAAAAACCTTGATGATTGGATGGAAAATAGGAAATTCACCCCAGGGATCACTTCTGTGGCTCTGCTCAACAGGGGCACAGGAAAATAATTTTCTTGGGTGGTGAAAGCCAGGGTACCTTTTTGGCTAGGCTTATATAGGCCCTAGGGCTAATAGCCTAGTACCTACCTATAAACCTATGAACCACAGTTTGACATGGCTTTGGAAGTTTCTCCACAAATTTCTTAAGCTACCCACTGAAACTGCTTGCATTTACTTGAGCTCCTCTCTGGTTTATTTTATGCTTTTGGTTGTTTGCTTGGGTTTGGCTAGCACTCTAACAGTTACAGAGTTCCCCAATCTGATTCATTTTGAACCTAAGCAGACAAAATATGTCCCCTAATTTAGGTTAATGGGTGCTTGTTAAACATAAGGGTTGTTCTAATGTTTTAGTAATTTCTTTTTTTATACTGAATGCATGAAAACTTGTAATGTGTCAAAAAAAATCAATTTTGGTAAAATTAGGTGGAGACTTCTGAAACATAGCTAGAATTCATGAATGCATGTAGCAGATGGAATACAATACTTATTCAGAGTGAAAGAAAAAAATAAGCTGCTGGTTAAGCCATATTAAACAGCTTAGTCAAAAGACAGGGAAACAGACTGACCAGATGGGCCAAGCAGTTCAATAACCAAAAGTTGATCTGATGAAGTCCAGTTTGTGGACAAAAGCACTTATAAGTTAAAGCCGAGTTATTCCAGTGACTAAGCCTGTTTGAGTTTGCTTCTACAGTACCTTCATAGAAAATAAATTAATATCTTAAGTTTTGGACCATTTATTACTGTTGCTTAATATTGCAACATTTTAATTTTTTTTTTACATTCTTTCACAAATAACAGAGAAGTGAAGTCACTCCTCCAACTTAATGTTGGGGACAGCTCCTCTCCTCACATTTCTGTTGCATTTGTTGTACTTGTTTGTCCTGTGACTCACTTTGTGTGATACAAAGGGTTTCAAGCCACAAGGCAGACTTACCAGAGCCATTGGTGATCTTTGTCATTTCATTTGTCTATGTCAGACACTGAAATTGTGCTCCCAGGTCACCCCTGAAAAGAGAAACTTGTACTTAGTGGTGTAACGATATATGAACATTTACTGTTCTTGAATTGCAATTTTTAATGAGTGGGTGGAGATAAGTCTCAGGGTGCTGAAAATCTGGGTTAAACAAGGATTAATTAATTCACTGACCAATCAAGCTGATATATGCTATTGCAGTGACAGCATATTTGAAGATAAGCAATGTCTGGTGTCACACTATCTTAAAACCCACATGGCATGAATATTATTTAAACCTATGCAAAAAATAAACATTCAAATTATTCACCAAGGCACCTACAAAATGACAAATTTTTAACAGATTAGACAAATATCAAAATTCTATCTTGCTATGAACCAGTTTTAGAGAACACCATATAATATATACCTGAACTTCTACTCAGCTCTGCTAAACCTAGCGATGTGTAATTATGAAGTTTTAATGCAAGAAAAACACCAGATGTTTTACAACTAAAGGTACTCAAACAAGTGAGTTCGGCAATTACGGTCAAACTAATGCTTTCACTTTCTCTAAAACGTTTTCTATCTTTAGGCAAGAAGAGGCTACAGCAGAAAAAAGAAAAGAGGCTATGAATAACACTGAACACTCATTCATAAGAATGTGTGCATTTATTGGAAGGCTGAATGGCCATGCAAAAATATAAATGACTTGCAATGAAAAGATGCCCTCTAGTGGAATTGCGTAAAACTACTGCAAGCCCTAAAATTTATTCTTAAAGATGGTTCATGTTAACAATAGGAGGAAAGCCCACACTTTCTGGTTAACTAGTATAGAGTCCCTGTGTACTAAGCTAAACACCACTCTCCTAGGACTTCAACTCTTCATCCTCCACTAACTGGGAGACTTATACATACTCACCACACATGTCAGAATATTGGACTTCTTCAATACAAACTCCACAGACCAGTTAGTCTGCACCCCAACCAGATGTGATAAAATCCTGGTCCTTACCACTACGAGTCAAGCTTTGCTCCCCACCAACTGTAAATCACACCATATATTGATATTCTGAGATTATGCAAAGCCTAATCTACTAAAACTGAGTGATGACCTGGCTAAATTCAAAAGCCCCTTCCACCTTCATGGTCTCACTGTTTATGCAGAGTCTTTCACTCCCAAATTATGTGTACAAGTAAATAGTTGCATAGATGCATCTCTTCGCCTCAGAAAGAAATACAATGCCAGATTCAAAAATACTCCTATGGTGGAACCCAAACAAACAGGCTCTATAACAACAGAAAAAAAATAACTGTATGCAAAAATAAATCTTCCTCTCAAAATGCCAAAAACACTCTTGTTAAATTAACCAAGGAACTCCTAACCCTGATCAAATTAACCAAAGCCAGACATGAGGCAAAAAGTGAACCAAGTGAAAGATAACCACAAAACCTTCTTTATTTATGTTAAAAATCTCAAAAAAACAATGTGCAGCACTGTGCAGAGCTAACAGTAAATGATATCACACACTAAGACCCAGAGGATAATGTGCAGCACTGTGCAGAGCTAACAGTAAATGATATCACACACTAAGACTCAGACAATACAGCCATTTTACTAGTAGACAAACTTAACTCAAAATTCAATGCCCCTCCCCTCCCTGACAATATTCTCCAGATCACATATCCACATCACCACCACCCAAATCACCCAAAAACAAGTTGCCAAGGTGCTATTCTACGTCCAAGAAAACTCTCTGGGGCCAGATAAAGTACATTTGTGTAAAATGTTATCATAACGGAAGATGTCCTTGCCTTCACTGCTGCAGTATTCGTTACCATATGGGATTCCCTGATGCTGAAGCCCAAACATCCGGCCAGTCTACCAAAGACTACTTGCTGCTAATTTAAAATGTACGCTGAATGTCACCCAAATGCTTTTTGCGTAACATAGGGAATAAAGGTGATGTTCAGGGCTATCATAATCAGAACTGATTGTCCCAGTAAGAAAGTACAGTTGTGTACACTTACCATAAATGCAGATGTTCGAGTGTATTCACTGTTGCAGTCGTCACATTTGGGTTATCCCTGCCAGGGCAGCCCTCGGCTGGCCCGAATACCAGAGGCTTAGTATTTCTGCGTCAGTTGCTGTTGCTTGAGGACTGATGTCTGGTCATCAGTAGTATAAAGTATGGCAGCCAACGCCATTACATCAGTTTTTCTTGCCCTAACCTGTCAGGAGCCCCCAAAGTAGGAGGCCAGGTTCTGGTGGAAGGACCCCACCAGCAGAAAGTAAATACCAATATGTCCCTTTGTAAGGAAAGAAAGAATAAAGGGGGATGGAGGGAGGGGAACCAGGACTGCAACAGTGAATACACTTGAACATCTACATTTATGGTAAGTGTACACAACTGTACTTTCTTACTGGGACAATCAGTTCTGATTAGGGTAGCCCTGAACATCACCTTTATTCCCTATGTTATGCAACTGTATTATGTTCTTCATGTTTCACTGTTGCAGTCATCACATCTGGGTAGATTCCCAAAGCTGAGGAAATGGGTGGAAGCAGTCAAGGAACCTAGGGGCTGGCTAGGATGCCCTGCAAGACTGCAGAGGCAAACCCTGCCCTGGATTTTGAGAAGAAAGGCAGGTGGTAATGCTTGGTAAAAGTGTGAACGGATGTCCAGGTGGCAGCCTCAAGATGTCCCCCTGGTGGGGACTCCTCTTAAGAAAGCTGCAGAAGTGGGGCTCCTCTGGTGGAGTGTGTCCTGACCCCTTGGGGGGAGGCTTTCCATTTTGTTTGTAGCAGAAATGGATGCAATGTGGAGATGGCTTTGCCATCTGCCCCTGTAACAAAGCTAACCAGCAATTGATCAGACTTTCTGAAGGCTTTAGTCCTGTCCAGATAGAATCTGAGCTGTCTGTGCACATCTAGAGAGTGAAGAATCCTTTCCCCCTTGTTTTGGGGATTAGCAAAGAAGGTGGGCAGATGAATGGATTGGTTGGCAGCCACACTGAACACCACCTTGGGCATGAAGGATGGGTTAGTTCTAAGGGATACCCAGTCTGCACAGAAGATGATGAAGGGTTCCACAGCCATGAGTGCTTGCAGCTCAGAGACTCTTCTGGCTGAAGTGATGTCTGGAAGGAAAGCTGTCTTCCAGGAAATAAATTTTAACTCTGCAGAAGAAGCTGGTTCGAAAGGGGGCAGGGTGAGTTTTCCAAGGCAACGTTAAGGTCCCAAGCTGGCAATGGTGCCCTTCTGGGGGGCCTCAAGTGGCTAGCCCCTCTGAGGAACTGTTTGATCAAAAGGTGTGAGAAAAGGCACTGCTCAGTGGGAAAATGAGCACAAATAGCAGAGGCATGAATTTTCATAGAGGAGAAAGAGAGACCACTGTGTAGTAGGTCAGCTAAGTAATACAGGATGAGATGGATGTGCCATATTGGCCCCCTTAGCCTGGATCCAGGTGCAGAACCTTTTCAAGACTTTCTGGTGCTAGGGCGTCTGGCCTCACGGATAACATCCAGAACCTGTTTACTGAGGATGGCAGATTGGTTAGGGGTTAGGGAATAAGCCAAGTTGCCAAACTGATTGTCTGCAATTGGGGATGCATGAATTCCCTTTCCCTCTGGGAATCTGAGGAAGATGCCATGGAGGCAGCAGGGACAGGCTGCGCAGCAAGGGGTACCAGTGTTGTCGGGGCCAGTCTGGAGCTATAAGAATGGTCCTTGGTTTTTCCTCCCTTATTTTGAGCAGTACCCTGGGGATGAGAGGTAGGGGAAGAAAGGCATAGCCCGATAGGTTGACCCAGGGGAAGGACAGGGCATCCACTTTCCAAGCCATGCAGTGATGCTCCCTGGTGCAGAATTTTCTGAGCTGATGGTTGGTGTGGGAGGCAAAGAGGTTAACCTTTGGGGTTCCCCATTTCTGAGTTATTAGGGTGAAGGTACTTCTGTTGAGTTGCCACTCATGTGGGTCCAGAAGGGTTTGGCTTAATTGGTCTGCCAGAGAGTTGAGAAAGCCTGGTAGGAATTGTGCTAACAGGTGTAGATGCATGGAAGAGGCTGTGAGCCAAAGGGTCATGGCCAGCCTGCATAGGGGGTAGGAGTGAGTCCCTCCCTGCTTGATGATGTACCACATCACAGTGGTGTTGATTCTTTTGATCAGGAGAACCTCTGGAGAGACAAGGGATTTGAAAGCTTTCAAGGCATGCTGCACAGCCATCATCTTTTTGATTGATGTGCAGAGCGACTTCCCGTGGGTTCCATTGGCCATGTATGCACCTGCCGTCCAGGTGTGCACCCCAAGTGTATTCTGATGCGTCTGTGGTGAGGGTCTGGGCAGCAAGGGGTGGGGAGAAGGACAGTCCCTTGTTGTGGCAGCATGCTGTTGCCCACCAAAGAAATTCCTTTCCGAGGCAAGGAATTATAGGTAGTAGAGTTTCCAGGTATTGAGAGTGTTGACACCAAAGGCTCTTTAGGTATCATTGAAGTTTCCTCATATGCAGTCTGACATATGGAATGAGTAGTATGCAAGAACCCATGAACCCCACAGCTTGCAGGATCTTTCTTGCAGATAGCTGGGGTCTGGTGGCTAGTTGACAGAAGTAGGCTGTCAGGAAAATTTGTTTCTCTGGTGTAAGGAATGCCATCTGGGATGCTGTGAACAGACTTGCCCCCAGGAAGATTATCCTTTGGGTGTGCACCTGTTTGGATTTCTTTTAGTTGATTGTGTATCCTAGGGAGGTTAGTAGTGTCACTACAAAGGCCAGGTGCTTGAGCAGCTTTTCCTGGCTGTCTGCCTGAATGAGGCAGTTGTCCAAGTATGGGTAAATTTGAATATTTCTTTGTCTGCAAAATGCAATGGCCGGAGCCAGACATTTTGTAAAAACTCTGGGAGCAGTAGATAAGCCAAAGAGAAGCGGAGATATTTCCTGCATGATTCCCTGATAGGAATGTGGAGGTAGGCCTCTTTTAAATCTAGGGTGGCTAGTGTCCTTGGACAGCATGGGTAGCAGCTGCTGAAGGGTGAGCATTTTGAATTTTGGGATCACCAGGAAGGTGTTTAGAATGGATAGATCGAGGATGGGGTACCAGGTGCCCTCTTTTCTGGGCACCAGAAAAAGTCTGGAGTAGAAGCCTTGGCCTATCTGTTCTGCAGGAACATACTCTATTGCTCTCAGAGAGAAGGGAAAGGATCTGCTTTTGAGCCTCTGCCCACTGTTTTGGTGGTAAATCTGGGGACACTTTTGGGGTTGGAAGGGTATGGAAGGAAAATTTGTATCCCTGAGACACAATGTTCAGAAGATATTGGTCCTTGGTTGTGGTGGCCCAGGTGCTTGAGTGAAATGCGAGTTTTCCTCCTAGGGGTAAGTGAAGGTGGGTAGAGGGGGGAGGAGGAGGAGGTGAGTCATTGTGAGTTCTTACCATAAGGGGGTATGTTAGAACTCCCTGGTTTTGAAGTGGAGGTAGTCCACTGCTTAGATCTCTGCATTCCCTGGGGCTGCTGTCTGGGTGGTCCTGTTTCCACAGTGCCTAGGCTCGGAGCAGGAAAGGACCAGTGCTTGGAGGGACAATGCCTGCTGAACCTAGCGGGCTGGACTTGTAAGAAATCCTTAACTGTTTGCATAGATTTTGCTTTTTCTTCCATCTTTAAGACCTCTTCTGCCTTAGTGCCAAATAAGTTATCTTTGTGCAAGGAGCATCCAACAATTTTGATTTGACATGGACTGGCAGGGTTCGTTCCTTAAGCCATGCATGTCTTCTAATGACAGATCCAGTGACTGCTGCCCTGCAAGAAGCTTCTAGGGCATCATAACCACAGTGCAAAGTGTGTTCAGTTGCTTGCAGAATGCATTAAGTCTTGCAACTCCTTAGACTCTGTCCATGCAGGAAGGGAAGACATTTTTTGTCTAGGAGTTCCAGGGTATGTTGCCGAAATTTCAGCATATGGAACTGACAATTTAGTGCCCTGATAGCAAGAGTAGCTGAGGTGCATATTTTTTTACCCAATCTGTCCAATGCTCGGGAATCCTTGTCTGAGGATGTGGGATTCTTAGCAGTGGTTGCTTTAATCCCTTTTGGCACTTAAGAAATTACCTCAGGGTCAGCTGTTGGACTTTTAAAAAGATATCTGTATGTGTCAGGGACTCTATAGTACCTGTCTGGTTGTCTGGGAGCAGGAGGTAGGGTGTCATGAGTCAAGCTGGATTCAAGGAAAAATCATCCACAACATCCACAAATGGGTGGATGGCCAAGGGTCTGTGTTGCGGAAGATCTAAGAATTCCAAGAGTCTCTTTTTAGAGTGAGGGTAGTCCTGACTCTCCCACTGGAAATGCTCCCTTAAAGTATGCAGGGTTTTCCCAAATGAAAATTCCTCTGGGGGAAGAGGCTGAAGGAATGGAGTCCTCTGCATCAGAATCCTCATACGTGGAGAGGGGTTGCATGTCTTCATAGTCAGATGCATCAGATTCATCGGACTCTTGTTCAGACAAAACTACAGTGGACAGATTTATTTTCCTTTTTGAGGGGGTAGCTTGGCTTCCCCTGGTCAGCATGATAGTCTTCCGCCATTTTAAGCATTTGAGACTGAGGGCAAGGTAGCAGGCGCCTGAAAGTGGGTCGTTGGTTTCTTGGGTATGGTTCAAACCCTGGGCCTAAGAAACTTGGTCGTTTTTGAAAGAACAGTAGTCGCAAAAGAAGATGTCTGTTTGTGTCAAGCTTCGGCAGTGAGAAGGACTTCCTCAGAAGCCGGTCCCTGCTCAGCGGCTCTAGATACATCCAAGGTAGAGACTACCACAAGATCTTGGTCAAAAAAAGAGTTTTGCGGCATACCAGATTCCGAAAGAGTCTCAGTAGTGGCTTGCGAATCAACAGAAGCGGGCATCAGGAGCTGCGAAAGCGCCTCACTGAGTACCAGAAGCGTCATCGGTAGGTTTGGACCTGTGCGGTCTGTCTCTGTCTTTATCTTTATGCTTTTTTGGAAGATCTGCTGTCAGATGGCTTACCAAAGCCTTATCGGAATTCGAAGACTGTAAACAAAAATATCTGGCTACAATAAGGGCTCGACGGATAGTTGTGGCACTGAACAAAGCACAGAAGCGACAACAGGGGACATCGTGGTCTAGGCCTAAACAAGTGACACAGTAAGAGTGGAAGTCTGGGTGTGATATTTGTTTTCCACAGGCGAGACAATTGTTAACTTTTTCTGACATCGGTTAGTGCAAGAAAAAAGGATCTACGACAGGGTACTTAGCTTTAGAAGACATCAACTTCAATTCAGAGACGAAAACGCAGGTAGCGGCCAACCGGCACTTGTGTGAACTGCTTCTGCTTCGGGCTCCATGGCAAGAAAGACTAATATAATGGCGTCGGCTGCCTTACTTTATACTACTGACGACGTGACGTTAGTCCTCAAGTGACAGCAACCAATGCAAAAACGGTAAGCCTCAGGTATTCGAGCAGGCCGAGGGCTACCCTGGCAGGGATAACCAAAATGTGATGACTGCAACAGTGAAACACGAAGAACATCACCAGTCCAAGGAACCCAAGAGGTAATCTGTACATCCAGGAAGGCAGCGAATACTGCAGCAGTGAAGGCAAGGACATCTACCATTATGGTAAGATTTTACTCAACTATAGCATGGACTTACATTCACTGCTGCAGTGTTCATTACCATATGGGAGTGCCAAAGTTCAAGAGGAAACTGGGGAGGGGGAAGGAGGAGAAGGTTCCCCTAAAAAGCCATGAAGAACAGCACTAGCAAAACCAGCCATGGCTCTAGAGATACCATCGAAATTGTGCTTGGTAAAGAAACAATAAAACGTCCAAAAACTGGTGAAATGCCCTCTAACCAAACCAATTCAAACAATACAAAAACAAAAGAGAGTATAACACAATTGAGAATCACTTTAATCCAGGCACCAAAGCACAGTAAAACAAACGTAAAAAGGCAAGCGCTTTCACAGTCTATCTACTCGACTGCTTCTTCAGATCTAAGGAATCCCCATCCACTATTTATTTATTTGCAATTTGTTTGCCACGATAGTCCATTGGGCCACAAGGAGCCTGTTTTCAATGGAGACCTGGGGAGAAAAGCTCCAAAAAAATACAAATATTTAGTACACATTGCACATATACAATACAAATTATCTCAAAGGAATACAAAGTAAATATAAGAAAAGGTTAATGATAGAATACATCAGTATAGTTCATTAAACAGCAATAAAAAATACCTTTTGTTTTTTTTTGTTTTGTTTTTTTACACAAAAGAAGCAGCATAGGGTAACTGTTAAGTAGTTGGTCAAATAGTTCAACACAGCTGTGGAATTATAGGAGGCAGTGATGGCGTACTTAATTCTAGGAGAGTAGGAAGTGGTATTAGAAGGATTAGGTAGGATGGGAACAGGAGCACTTCCACTGTGACGTTAGGTGTGAGTGCAGTAAGGTTTTAAATGAGGACAGCCTGCTGGTGATGCAAATAGGAGATGGTAGAGAATTCCAGAGGTGTGCAAGAGAGAAGGACATTAGGTGATTCCCAGCTAGAAGTGTGGGCTTGTGCAATTTAATTAGTTTCTGGGAATTAGATCTTAGAAGTTGTTCTGGTTCATGCATTTCAAAGGTAGTGGCCTGGGACGGACAAAGAGAGGGGTTGTAAATGAGTGTGTGTGCTTGGATGAGTTGGGTATAAGTGAGAAGGTTAGGCAGCTCAAGCCAGTTTAGCTCGTGAAGAGAATTACAATGGTGAGAAATGGCTCTGTGACCTGCCGCAAATTTTGATATCTTGTTATAGGAAGAGGAGAGTTTTGTTTTGAGGGAGGATTGCAGGTTGGTGAGGATAGATGCACCATATAGGAGGGATGGGATGAGATAACTATTGGCTAGTATGAGCCTGATAGAAGTAGAGATATAACTATTATGGCTGTATAGCATACCTAGTTTTTTGTTGGGTTTTTTGATATTTACTTGTAAATGTTTGTCGAATTTTAGTTGACCATCTATGAGTACTAGTAGTTTAGTATCAGAGATTATTTCTAGGGGAGTATTGTTTTTGCTGGTGATTATGAATGAGTGTTTATCTAGGAGGAGGTTTTGGAGGCAGTGAATAACAAGTTAGTTTTGGTTGCATTAAGAGCCAGATGGTTGTCTAGCATCCACTGCTCAGTAGAGGAGAAGGCGCTTTGGGTAAGCTTATTTAGAGTGGGGATACAAGGGGAGAAGCAGATAATGGTAGAATTGTTGGCATACTGGATGAGGCTGGAGTTTGGAATGGCTTTTTAGAAGTCATTAATGAATATATTGAATAGTAGGGGGCCTAAAATGGAACCTTGGGGGACACCTGTGGAAGTATTATGGAAGGGTGAAGTGACTTTATTCCATTTGACTGCTTGTTGTCTGGTTGTGAGGTAGCTGGAGAACCATTTGTTACAGGAAAGGGATAGGTTTAGTTTGGAAAGTTTATTAAGAAGCAGGTTGTGGGAAATAGTGTCAAACACCTTGGGGAGGTCAAGGAGAAGGGTGGACACGAAATGGGCAGAATCACGGGCTTTGTTAATTATTTCAAGGAAGGAGAGGAGGGCAGTGGAGGTGCTATGACCTGGTCTGAATCCATACTGTGTGGGGGTAAGAAGCTGGCTGTTGATGAGATAGGGTAAGAGTTGTTGGTGGATACATTTTTCAAGAAGCTTAAAAATAGGGGATAAGATAGCAATAGGGCAGAAGTTTGGAATTATTAATTAAACAATCCACCTACAGCATTATTAAAAACAATCAAACAACAATTAACATATACACATTAAAAATGAAAGAAATTATATAAAAATACATTGTTCAGTGTGTTAAAGATCGTGCTTTCAGAACTGGTTTCAAGGATACTCTTTCATTTAAACCAGAGAACCTATCACTATTTAGACATATTATCTACTCTTGTTCTCTTAACTCTGTTAAATTCTTAAAGTCTCCTCCTCTATGACTAGCAACCAGGACTTCTAATACTAAAAACTTAAATTTGTGGTCTTGTCATTGATCAAATGCATGCTGGGCTAAAGCATTGGTCATTTTTTTTATTCCTGATATCATTAATGTGTTCTAAGACTCTGTCTTTCAGGCGTCTATTAGTCTTGCCCACATACTAGGTATAGCATGGCACACAATAGGCAAAATATACTAAATCTTGACAGTCTGCATACAAAGAAGTTTCAATAATAAAATTTCATATCGGATGTATAAACTTATTGCCTGTATGAATATGCTTACATGCTTTACACTTTCTACAGGAGTATGTCCCTTCATGATCGGATGGAGGAATATATATCTCTCATACTTTTATAGCATAACTGTCTCTAGTGATAGACTACTTCTGAAAGTAAAGCTTGGTTCATCTTTAACCATCCTGTTCACTCTCTCATCAGATTGTAATATGGCCCAATTTTTCTTAATTCTGCAAATCACATCTGTGTTGCTAGGTCATGCCTTCAACCTCGTCTATTTACTTGATTAAATCTATGTGGGGGGGGGTAGAAAAATACGGTCTACCTATTCCATCCATATCGGAGGACAGCGCTTCAATACACTTATTAATTTCATTACTATAGCCTCTATCTACAAAATTCTGTCTCAACTCTTCTAATGCTTCACTTAAATCATTTACGTCTGTATGCAACCTCATGGTCCTTAAAACCTGTCCCTTAACCACATTACATGGTATATGTCAGGGATGCATACTAGTTTTGTGTAATAATGTGTCCTTTTTATATTCTTTTTTAAACATTTGTGTTTTCAGTCTCCCTTCTGTTGTTTATCTGACTACATCCAAAAAAGTAATAGACTCCATTCAGCACATATCCGTAAATTTAAAAACCATTGTAGAATGTAGATATTCAACAAAATTATCAACTAAACTCAAAGGGCCTTTCCACAAAATAAAAACATCAACAACAAATCTCCTGTAGTAAAAATGTGCTCACTAAAAACATTATTCTTAAAAACATTAAACAGCTGCCCTCCTACAGGGATGAAATAGGTAGAATGTATTTTTCTGCCCCCCCCATATATTTAATCAAGTAAATAGACAAAGTTGAAGGGATGATCCAAGATTGGCTTTGAACTATTCTAGCAACACAGAAGTGATTTGTGTAATTAACAAAAATTGGGCCACATTACAATCTGATGAGAGAGTGAGCAGGGTGGTTAACGATAAACCAAGCTTTAACTTCAGAAATAGTCAATCACTAAAAAGACAGTTATGCTATAAAAATATAAGGGATATATATATATATATATATATATATATATATATATATATATATATATATATATATATATATATATATATATAATTCTGCCGTCAGATCATGAAGGGACATATTCCTGTAGAAAGTGTAAAGCATGTAAACATATTCACACAGGCAATGAGTTTATACATCCAATATGAAATTTTATTATTGAAACTTCTTTATATGCAGACTGACAGACGAAAGATTTAGTATATTTTGCCTATTGTGTGCAATGCTATACCTACTACGTGGGCAAGACTAAGAGATGCCTGAGGGACAGAGTCTTAGAACACATTAATGATATTAAGAATAAAAAGACGACCAATGCTTTAGCCCAGCATGCATTTGATCAATGACAAGACCACAAACTTAAGTTTTTAGTATTAGAAGTCCTGGTTGCTAGTCATAGAGGAGGAGAATTTAAGAATTTAACAGAGTTAAGAGAACAAGAGTAGATAATATGTCTAAATAGTGATAGGTTCCCTGGTTTAAATGAAAGAGTATCCTTGAAACCAGTGCTGAAAGCACGATCTTTAACACGCTGAACAATGTATTTTTTATATAATTGTTTAATTTTAAATGTGTATATGTTAATTGTTGTTTGTTTTTAATAATGCCCTAAGTGGATTGGTTAATTAATGATATATATAGTGGGTGGGGATTCCTTGTTTTGAGGTCTGAAGAAGGAGTCAAGTAGATAGGACTGTGAAAGCACTTGCCTTTTTACATTTGTTTTATTGTGTTTTGGTGCCTGGATTAAAGTGATTATCAGCAGAGTTATACTCTTTCGTTTTTGTACAGTGCTTGGTAAAGGAAGTCCAGGTAGCTGCTTCAATAACAGAGTTAGTATCGAAGCCCTTCAAAAAAGGCACCAAAAGAAGCCATAGCTCTAGAGCCTTAAATGAAGTAGGAAGGATCTTGCCATGAAAAGTGTAACAAAAGGAAATAGCCTTAGAAATCCAAGAAGAAATAGTTTGCTTGGATATAGCAAGAAGGATCTAGGATGAAAAGAAACAAATAACTGATCAGATTTTCTAATAGCCTTAGTCCTATGCAAATAAACCCGGACTTGCCTATGCTTGTCCAAAGTATGCAGCATCCTCTCACTGTTTGTTATCTTGTGGACAGGGGAAAAAAGGAGGCAGATTAATAAACTGGTTAAGTGAAAGCTCATTAACCACATTATGCATAAAAGAAGGGTTACTGCACAAGGACACTGTCCTCATAAGATCAAAAACATAAGGGCCTCTAACTCAGACACCCATCTGGCAAAAGTAAGAGCTAACAAAACAACAGTCTTCCAGGAACAATGATGCAAGGAGGCTGAAGCAGCAGGCTCAAAAGGAGCCTGAGTCAACTTATCCAAAACAATCTTAAGATCCCAAGGAGGAGGAACAGGCTTCCTTGGACATCTAATATTAAGGATGCCTTTAAGAAAATGTTTCACCTGAAATCAAGAAGCTAGGGTTGGAAAAAAAGGCAAACAAGCAGAGACAGTTGATAAGTAGGCCTTAACAGAGGAATAGTCCAAATCAGCATTGAATAACTCACACAAGAGGGAGAACCACAGCACAGAACATCTACAGTAAGTGAGTCCAGGTTGCGAGAGACACCCCAAATAGAGAACCTTCCATTTGGCTAAGTAGGATCTCCTAGTGCTAGGTTTCCTGACCTCCTGCAGGACTTGCAGCACGTCCTCCAAAAACAGATGTCTAAGAAAAATAAAAATCCTATCACCCACAGTGTCAGTTGAAGTGTGGACAGGTGGGGATGGATAAGAGATCCCTAGTCTTGTGTGATTAGATCCACCCTGTGATGCAACTTTTGATAACTGCCATTGGCTAGAAGTAGAGGCAACCAGTGCTGTCGAGGCCAAAAGGGAGTCGCTAACAAGATTTTGGGAGCATCCTTTTGCATTCTGAACAGGACTTTCAGAATGAGAGGGGGGTGCATAAAAAAATCCCCTTCCAAGAATAAGAGGGCGTCCACCTTCCATACCATAGGACCTGAGACTCTGGCACAAAATAGTAGTAGTTGTCTGTTCAGAGGGGAGGTAAAAAGATCTTCTCAAGGAGTAGCCCACTGGAGGATAACGTCAAGAAACATGTTCCTGTGAAGCATCCAGGATGTCTGCCACAACGTTTGCCGCAACGTTTTGACTGGAAGGGATATAAACTGCCTGAAGAGTCACTTGATATGCGACAACAAGATCCCACACCAGAAGTACCAACCAGCAAAGAAGATAAGATCTCGTTCCTCCATTTGTTGATATACCACATCACTGTGGTATTGTCTGTGAAAACCTTGAGAGGCCCTGGATAGAAAAGAGGATGTAAGGCCTGAAGAGCCAGCAGAAGAGCTCTCATCTCTTTGACACTGATGTGCTCCTTCTGTTGACAGGGCGACCACACCACCTGTACCTTCAGGGAGCCAAATGTTGCCCCCCCCATCCCATGTCGGAAGCGCCTGTGAACAATTCCTGATAGTGAAGAGGGAGAAAAAGGGATCCCTGGATTCAGAGACAACTGCTGAATACACCACTGAAGTTCCTGTCTGAGATAAGGAAGAAGAGGAACTACAAAGTCTAGAGTATGTGCATGTTGGAGCCACACTGACTTGAGAAACCACTGAAACGTTCTCATGTGAAGTTTGTCCAGCGGGAGGATCAGAATGGTGGATACCATGAAACCCAGAGCTCTCAGAAACTCCCTGGTGGTAATGGAAGTCAGAGGAAGAAGAGTGTGAAAAAAAGAAATGAGACTGAAGGCCTTTTGAGGGGGCAGGGATGCAAGCATTGGCGCACTCTGAATCCTGCAACCTAGAAAAACATGATCCTGAGGCGTCGTCAAAGAAGACTTTTTGAAATTTATAGTGAACCCCAGACTCTGAAGAAGGGAAATGGCAAAATGATTTTGCAGAAGGGTCTCTGGAGAGGACTCAACAGGTCGTCTAAGTACGTAAATATATGGATCCCTTGGAGCAAGGTATTTGGTGAACACCAGTGAAGCAGTAGAAAGGCCAAAGGGCAGAGCAGAGAACAGAAAATGCCAAGAAGCAATGGAGAAAGGCAAAAACTTCCTGAAAAGAGAATGGATTGGAATATGGAGATAAGCATCCTTGAGATCCAGAGACACCATTTAGGCCTGAGGAAGTAAGAGAGGAAATGGAACCTGAAAGGACAACATCCAAAAGGAAGGCACTTTTAGAAAAGTGTTTTGATGAGAGAGGTTTAGAATAGATCTCCAAGTTTCTCTTATTTAGGCAGTAGAAACAGTCTGGAGTAGAACCCTTTCCCCCTTTGGGATACAAGCACCTCCTGAATAAAGATTTTGAAGAACCTCTGGGGGAAAAAGGGAAGTTGTTCCAGAGAAGAATGAGAAATACCCATAAAAGGAGGACAGGATTTCTACACCATGAAGTACTCCTGATGAATGTTCAACATAATCCAAGAATCCTGAGTGATCTGAAGCCAAACAGAAAGAAAAACAGGAAAGCAAAGAGAAAAGAGGAATGCGGCTGGGGAGAGACCGATAGTCACATGGCACCTGGTTTGTCTGGAAAGGAGGGCTTCAGAGTCCCTGAAAACTGGGTAGCCTTAGCAGGAGGAGCCTGTTTGCCACTCTTCTTGCATTTAGTAGAAGGGCTGGACTGCCTATAAACAAAGCAGGCTTAGCGTGATAATTTCTCTGAAATTTAGGAACAGGGAAAAACAAACATGTTTAAGCTTCTGTAAGGCCTAAACCTTTATCCTGAAGGGACTCTAAACAAACCAGCAGCAGCTTCCCCAAACAAACATTTAGAATTCAGAGAAGCATCCAACGACTTAGCTTTAATATCATCAGGTAGAGGTTGAAGCCTACGCCAAGAATACTTCCTCATTACTGAACCAAAAACAGCAGCCCTAGAAGAGGCATTTACTGCATCATAACTACATTTAATAGAATGACGAATGACTTGAGAGGAAATCCCTAGCAAGGAAAGAACAGAAGTTTTACTCTCAGAGTCTGGAAAATCAGAAATAAGAGTTGATAGACCTGAGAAAGAAGAGCCAACACAAACCTAGACGTATTGGCCTGGTAATTGATAGCCCTAAAAGATAGGGTAGCAGAAGTGTAAACCTTCTTACAAAACCTTCCCATAGTTTTGCTGTCCTTGTAAGAAGGCAATAACTTGGGCGAATTAAGCAACTGAGGTGGCTTAACAGAGGACACAGACATTACAGAGGGGTCAACAGCAGGACATTTTTATAGGAAAGAACAATCCTCAGGCACCCTATAAAACCTATCAGGCTTATTGGCAGTAGGGGGCACAGAATCAGGAGCGTAAGAAGCATTGGAAAAAACATCCAGAAAAGCAGCCAAAAACAGGAGGAACAAATACAGGTTTAGGAGACTTCAACTGCAGCAACTCATAGTACCTCTTACGGATATCAGAGGCCTGAGCACAATCCACTTAAAAAAAAAAAAAAAAAAAATACATCACCCTAGAGAGAATGACCCCAAAGAAAATTTCCGCAAAAGGAATATCTGGGCTAAAAGATTCCTCCTCGTATGACCCAAAGTCCAAAGGAGAAGGAATATGAGTAGAATAAGTCAGGGACTCATTATCAGAATCCGACTCATCCTCAGAAGAATCCTGTTCTCTAGACCTTTTAAGGGGAGTAGAGGACCAAGGAGGACCAGGAATCAAAACCCCTTGAGGAGGTTTTAAAGACAATAAAACAGTAAATAGCCCCTGAGTGAAGGCCTGCCACTCACTTTGTGGATCCTAGAAATAAAGGAACTTCCCCTCCAAAAACCTTAGAAGGCTCAGATCCGGGACAGCTGTTGAAAACTGTAGTAGGAACTTCTTCCCCAGCAAAAGACTGAGGAATTCCCCTAGACCCCTTGGAAAAAATCAACCATGGCTCCCCCTGAAGATCAGAGATGTATGCCTGGAAAGCATCTCTGGATGTGCTGCCAGACAGACCCTCACTGGCCTCTGACACAGTCGCAGTAGAGTAATCTGACAACACAGCTAGGCAAGCAATAACCTTGGGAGAAACACCTGGCAGAGGCTGGACAGTAGAAGATTCCGGTCATACCTTTTCACCTTCTTCTTCCCTAACAGCTGATCCTTGGGGAGGGAGATTCCTTCCATTGCATATTTAGCGAGAAGCTTAAGACACTGGTTCTAAAAATACAAGGAAAGGGAAGAAAGTCTAATGCAAACAATTTTCTGAGCAAATGCCTGACAAACAGAACAAGACGTACGGTCATGATAAGCTCCTAGGCAAAAACATACTTAGCGTGGCAGTCTTTATGAGGAATCTGTCTCCCACACTAGCATTTAGCCTTCCTGGATGACATTAACCTCAAGGAGCATTAAAATAAACAAGAAAAAATGAAAACCCCAACAGGGCACTCATTTGCAACTGCAAAGAAGTCAGCAAGCAGGTGTAGGTAGTCCATTGAGAACGAAAATCCATTCAACTGGTAGAAACAGACTCAGGAAAATAGACCGACGGTGAAAAGATAAGTTCGGAACTGGCGACAAAGAAGTTCTGTTTATGGTAAGCCTGAATGTCACCTTTATGCCCTATGCCAAGCAAGGGGCATTTGGGTGACATTCAGCATACCTTTTTACATAAGCAACAAGTAGTCTTTGGTAGACTGGCCAGACGTTCGGGCTTCTGTGGCAGGGAATCCCATATGGTAATGAATACTGAAGCAGTGAATGTAAGGACATCATACATGCTGCCAACTAGTTAGTCTGAAATGGAACTTGTGTGATCCCCTACAGAAGCTATTCAATATTAGCCTCAAAAGAGGCTTTGTGCCAGATGAACAGAGGACAGCAACCGTCATTCCCATCCACAAAGGTGGAGGTTCAAAAGTTTGACCAGTTTCATATGAAAGGGTCATTATGGAATTAGTAAGAGTATAGGTAACCTACAGACTCTCAAACCCAATCCTGTTTGGATTTTTCAAAGGCAGGTCCTGCTTACTTAACCGGACAGACATCTTTGAAAAAGTTACTGAAGCAATGAATGAGGGCAAAATAGTGCAAACCCTATATCTAGGCCTAACAAAAGCATTCATCATCCCATGTTCAGGAATTATAGGTAAGTTCTCCCAGCTAAATACCACTGCCTATGTAACTTGCTGGGATAGCAAAAGTACAGTTGTGTACCTACCATAAATGTAGATGTTAGAGTGTATTCACTGTTGCAGTCATTACTCTTGGGTTATCCTGCTTGCAGGCTACCTGCAGTCGGCCTAAATTCCAAAGTCTTGGTCCGGTGTCAGTTGCTATCGCCTCTTCCCTAATGTCAGTGCGCCAGGGGTATAAAAGATGCAGCCGACGCCATTTTCTTCAGTTTTTCTTGGCCCAGATGTCAGGTGCCCCCAAAAGGGTAGGCTAAATAGATTATGCCAAAAAACATGCATGCATGCACTAAGGTAAACATTTCCTTCATCTACAAGCAAATACACCACATAGGTTGTATTGAATAGAGAAGTACAGATAAGACCCAGCAAATGAAAGGGGGATGGTGGGAGGGTAACCTAGAATGCAACAGTGAATACACTCGATAATCTACATTTATGGTAGGTACACAACTGTACTATGTTCATCGTGTTTCACTGTTGCAGTCATTACTCTTGGGTTGAATCCCAAAGCTGAGGATGGGTGGCTGCACTAAATAGGATTAGGAGAGGCTATGAGGCCCTGCAGAACTGCAGTGGCAAAGCCTGCTCTGGATTTAGAGTAGAGAGGTAAGTTTTAGTGCTTTGTAAAAGTGTTGTGAGGGGAGGCAAATAGATCTATGTCTGGGCATCCCCATTTCCTTGTTATCATGCTGAAGACTTGTGGATCCAGTTTCCACTCGTTGGGATCCATGAGGTTTCTGCTTAGTTCATCTACCAGAGTATTTATTTTTCCTGGCAGGAATTGTGCTTGCAGGTGAACTTGATAAGTCAATGCTTTGTCCCACAAAGTCATGGCTGGTCTGCAGAGGGCGTAGGAATGTGTGCCTCCCTGCTTGTTTATGTACCACATGACTGTAATATTGTCCGTCTTTATCAGTAGTTGCCCTGGATGAAGTAGATCCTTGAAAGCTGTCAGGGCATTCTGAACAGCTAGCATCTCTTTTTGATTGATATGAAGATGCATCTGGCTTGCGGGCCATGTGCCCTGAATACATTTTCCTGCCATGTGGGCCCCCCAGGCGTAATCTGATGCATCCGTTGTTATTGTCTGCCTGGCTGTGGGTAAAGTGAATGGCTGTCTCTTGTTGTGGTGACAGGCCTGTGCCCACCATCGAAACTCCTGTTGGAGGCAGGGAATGAGGGTAATTAATGTTTCCAGGCAGTGGCAATGTTGAGTCCAAACACTTTTTAGATACCATTGTAGTTTCTTCATATGCAGTCTGGCATATGGAATTAGCAGAATGCAGGATGCCATGAAGCCCAAAGCCTGCAGAATTTTTCTTGCAGATAACTGGGTCTTTGTTGCCAACATTTTGAAGTAAGTAGTCAGTTGTCTTTGTCTGGCATGAGATAAGCCATCTGGGCAGTTGTATTTAAGCTTGCACCCAGGAATATTATCTCTTGAGAGGGTACTAGTTTTGATTTCTTTTTTATTACTGTGTACCCTAGGCAAATTAGTAATCTTTTTACAAATGCCAGATGCTGTAGTAGAATGTCTTTGTTCTCTGCTTGAATAAGGCAGTCGTCCAAGTAAGGATATATTTGAATTCCTCTTTGTCTGCAAAATGCAATTACTGGTGCCAAGCATTTGGTGAAGACCCTGTGCGCAGTAGATAAGCCAAAGGGCAGTGCAGAGAATTGGTAGTGCACTGAGCCAGCTATGAATCTGAGGTATTTTCTGCAAGATTGTCTGATTGGGACAAGCAGGTATGCCTCTTTTAGGTCCAAAGTAACGAGCCAAGCCTTCTTGCCCAGCATGGGCAGTAGCTGCTGCAGAGTCAACATTTTGAATTTTGGAACGTCCAGAAATGTGGACAGGTCCAGTATTGGTCTCCAGGCTTTGTCCTTTCTGGGCACCAGGAAAAGTCTAGAGTAAAATCCTTGTCCCTGCTCTTGTTGTGGTACTTGCTGAATGTCACTCATGTCCATGAGGGATGAAACTTGCTTTTGTGCCTCTGCCCATTGATTGTGTGGCAGGTCTGGCATACCTTTTGCCCTTGGCAGGGTGTGAAAGTGGAACCTGTAGCCCTGAGACACTATGTTCAAGACCCATTTGTCCTGGGTAATCATGTGCCAATTTGATGGAAAAAGTGCTAGTTTTCCCCCTAAGGGGGTTGCCAAAAGATAAGTGCTTGGTTCTGGCAGAGGAAAGTCATTGGGACTGTTTTCTGAATGGTTGTGATTTGTCCTCTCCACGTTTGGAGGTAGAAGCACTACATTGTTTAGGCCTGTATGAGCCTTGGGGCTGGGATCTGCCTCTGGGGTATCTTATCTGCCTCTTTGTGGCCTGTCTGACACTGGAAAGGACCAATTCTTTGTAGGCCAGTTCCTGCTAAATCTGGATGGCTGTACCTGTAGGAAATCATTAACTGCCTGCAGGGATTTTGCTTTATCCTCCATTTTCTTCAACACCTCTTCTGCCTTAACACCAAACCAAAGTATCATGCTGTAATGGAGCATCCAATAATTTTGCTTTAACATGATCAGGCAGATTCTGTTCCTTTAACCAAGCATGCCTTCTTATGACAGAACCTGTGACAGCGGCCCTGCACAAGACCTCCAGTGAATCAAAACCACATTGCAAAGTATGCTTTCCCACTTGTTCAGCTGCATGCAATAAATCCTGCATTTCCTTGTTATCAGAACATTCAGAATTTGTCAACATTTTCTGTTTAAGCAGTGACATTAAGTATTGCTGATATTTAAGCATATGAAACTGACAATTTAAAGCACTTACTGCCCAGGTAGCAAAAGTGTAAACTTTTTTCCACCATCTGTCCAGTATCCTAGAATCCCTATCAGAGGGGACAGGGTTTTTTGCAGTGGAAGCCTTGACCCCTTTGGGACCCTGAGACACAGTTTCTGGGTCAGCAGCAGGGTTTTTATATAGAAATTTATGAGAGTCTGGAACCCTGTAGTATCCGTCTGGCTTAGCATGTGCAGGGGGTAAAGAGTCAGGAAACAGGCCGGACTCTGAAAATACATCATCTACAATGTCTAGAACAGGTGGAATAGCAAGAGGTCTGTGCTGAGGTAATAAAAGAAAATCTCTGAGCCTTTTCTTAGATTCTGAATAATCTTGGCTCTCCCAGTGAAAATGCTCCCTCATGGTATGCAGGGTTTCCCCAAAAGAATAATCCTCAGAAGGAGAGGCTGAAGGAATAGATTCTTCAGCATCAGAATCCTCATAGGGAGGAAAAGAGTATCCCTGTTCAGAAGAGGAGTCAGAGGAAATTGAAACCTGATCAGAAGAGTCATATTCTGTCTCTTGCCTAGGCCTCTTATCAGGAGGGGGATGGGAACCCCTGATCAAAGTAATCAGGTCTTCGGCCATTTTAAGCATCTGTTTCTTAGGCATGGAAGTCTGTCCAGGAGAATGCTGTACTTGTTTCTTTGTCTTTAGAGCTGTTTTAGTCTTTGTCTTTGAAGCTGAGGTAGGCTTGACATATAATTGTGTAGGTCTGAAAACACCCTCAGAAGCCGATGCCTGCTCAGCGGCTCCGGACCCATCTGAGGGAATAGTTTCCGAGGGTCCAATACCTTGAGTATCCAGAGGCCTAGTCGGCTCCACGTGTGAGTTGGGAGCGGCCTGTGGCTCTGAGGTAGTGGGAGTCAGGGGCTGCAAAAGCGCCTCACTGAGAACCTGCGAACCAGCGACTGGCCTAGCAGGGGCCTCGTCGGTTTTGGACCTCGGATGCTTTTCTTTTTCCTTTTCCTTGCGCTTTTTATAAACTCCGGTCTTCGGCTGCATTATATAATTAAACCTTCGGCCAAAGTAATTAAATTCAAAATCGTACCAACGCTTAATAGTGCTTTGGTTAAATCTAGCACAAAACCGACAGCTAGCAACATCGTGATCAGGGCCTAGGCAAGGAATACAGTAAGAATGAAAATCCTTATGAGGTATTTGCTTCCCACAAGAAATACAATTGTTAACTTTTTCTGACATCAGTATGGAGCAAGAAAAAAGTTTCCCCAATGGGGTACTTAGCTTTAATGAAGACTTTGGATCTGAAATTTGATTTTGAAACTCTCAGGAGTCGGCTGACCGGCACTTGCAAACTGCTTTTGCTTCAGGCACCGCGCGGCAAGAAAGACTGGGGAAAATGGCGTCGGCTGCATCTTTTATACCCCTGGCGCACTGACGTCAGGGAAGAGGCGACAGCAACCGACGCTGGACCAAGACTTTGGAATTCAGGCTAACTGCGGGTAGCCTGCCAGCAGGATAATCCAAGAGTAATGACTGCAACAGTGAAGCACGATGAACATCTGGCTCTCAAACAGAACCCACAAAGTTAAGATGGGTGGGTCTACGTCCTCCAAAAGACATGTCACTATTACTTATCAGAAGTCAAAAGTTAATATTAAGGTTTTGGCTCTATCCAAATTTCCACACGACTGCAAACTTGCTGCCATCAAACTCGCCAGGGAAGACAAAAGTCCTCCAAAAGAGCCCATCCTGGACAAATAGCTGGTGTCAGAACCACGGACTACACCTAAATGTCTAGCAGTATATGTAAGGACTTCCTTGTGACAATCACATTGCCAACTCACCCCTGAGAACCGATCACCTATTTAGGAATCTGGGAATCTATGCTGACAAGTAACTGTCCTTTGATCACCACATACCCACTGTTGTAAGGAAGTTCTTCTTCATTGCTTATAACTAAAGGCACTGTGTCCAGATCCAGGGATATAATCATTAAGGTATACCTGGCACTTAGGCTAATAATTGAATACAGTGCTCCTTTCTGTATGTACTTGTCCAAATGCTTGTAACAACTAGAACTCTTTCACACTAAAAAACAAAAAAAAAAAAATCAAAGGCCTAAATTGTGAAAACAATGCAGACTGCCTCAAATCCTTGTCCCTGCTCTCAGTATCATACAGGCAACCTGTGCTCGCTACAGAGTTTCAGCAGACCCTATTCTATAAGACCAATTATAAATTCAGAAGTCTAATGGTATAATTAACATCAACTCAAGAGATCTCAATCTCTTTTACAAATCAAATAGAATATGCTGGATGGATAGGAATGCATCACAGAGAATTCTACGTCTATGAAACGTCTTCTACACCACATAAAGCGACGTACTTCCCTTACTGTATTTCAACATAAATATGGACAAATGGATAAGGAACCACAAATTCATGCCTGGTTTAGCACCCCTGTTTTTCAAGGACAGGAAAATCATATAAATGTTCCAACATATTCTTGCTGTTGCCTGCTTTTGGGTTATTCATATGCAAAATATAAGGGCTAAAAACTACCATGGAAATGTAAGGCTCAGCTTCTTAAGAGCTTCACAGATTAACGGTCTAGTATATACCTATGAAATTGCACTGTTTCAAAATTATTAGTAGAAATGCATCTTAGATGAGCAGTAATCGGAATAACATCTTCAGCACAGTTCTAAACACACATCTTTCATGTATAGTTGAAGATGGCATTGAACTAATCACCATCTATATTAAATTCTTGAAGTGAAATTTGAACTTGTACATGTCTTTACTGGTTGCTACAGAGTTTTTTTTTCTAAATTATTACAATCACAGAAGAAATAAATCATATAAATTCCTGCATATACTGCATTTCAGCTATGTAGCAGCCAAACTCACTTTCAGAAGCAGATGATGATGAGGGATGACACCCTCCCCAGCAAAATAAACATAGAAGTATTCTTTTCTGATAAACTAATACCAATACGATATAAGGCAATATCACAACAGAAGCAGATTTCTCTCAAATGCAATAGTTAGAATCCTTTAAATTCTCTTTTTTAACCTTATATCTATAGCAATATGCTTTGTTCAAGACTGAAAACAGATGCATCTCACAGGTACAAGGTACAAGGTTTAGTCCCCCCCCTCCGAAAGGGATACTGGCTAGGCTTAAAATGGCTCACAAGGGCAACTAGCCTAGTACTTGCCTAAGGCCAGTTAATGTTCTGAGTAAACAACATATATTTTTTTAGTATTGTGGTGCAATTACAAAAACACACTCTTATAATTAGGCATGTAATCACTACTTCAAGCTTTGCTCATATATGTTGTAGATAACATATAGTCCCAAACATTAATTGTTGTATTAGTACACAGTGTGCAACAGTTTCAGTTCTAACCTTAAGGATTTATTTGACACAGCTGCCCAGTAGACAGGCTGCAATTTAAAACATTTAAAGTAAAATTAAAAAAAAAGTGCTCCTTCATAAGACAACGAATGTTCAAGTACCAGGTCTCTTGCCTTCTTTCACACATTCTGTTACATCCCCACATTTTCCCCTCACATTACATTTAATGTGAAAATCTTATCAACTTTTTGAAGATTTAAAGCAACTTTCAGCATACATATACAACTTCAAGACTTCAGCACCAAGAAGCATGGACTGCGAGGCCCCACACTGTGCCAAGCCACTTAAAACCTTTTATCTCAAATGAAACTCATCTCAATGAAGGCAGTTTTTGCATTCACAAAAAAAAATTTGAATCGCATTCCTCATTTAAATTAGAATTTTTTAGAGAAATTAAGAAGCACTAAAAGATTTAAACTAGGTTCTTAATCATAATTCTAAATAAATTATTGAATACCTGTATCCTTCCTGTCTACGGTGCTCAACGACTCCAAGCACCTTCACCGTCAGAAAAATGACAGAAATCAAAATTTAGGTCATTTTACAGTATAAATGCAAAAAAATAAAAAAATTTTTAAAAAGTCAGTAGTGTGATACCATCCTGACTTTCCAGCCTTTTTGTAATGAAGAGTACTGAACATTCATAGAAATAATCCATTCAGCTCATTAGCTATTTTGCTCCATATGACATTTGATGGCCTTCAGCGTGCAACCTTTTGTCCCACTAGAAGTTCCATATGACGGCTATTAGGCTGTAACACTCGGTTATCATTTTGACAGCTTACTTATACAAAATCAAACTTGTGTAAACAATACCAAGAGATAACCCTAAAACAAACACTAACCACCTAACCACATTCCTTCAAAAAAATGTCTACCCTGAAAGTTTATGAAGAATTATGTAGTTTTCTTAGTCCTGCTAAAAATAATGTAACCCTTTTCCTTAACTTTATCGGTTTTAATCCATTTTTTGCATGATATATTTTCCATTGTGTGAATACAAGATTATCCTTGCATATGCATTTCTTCCACAATAAATCATTTACTACTTATGTATTATAGCAGTTAATTTTGATCAAGTATTCTATAGAAAAAATATTTTAATGACGTTGCAAAAAACTTACTATAAGCTTGTGTGCAAACATACTGATGTAGGGGAGAAGGTGCCACTGATGTGCAAGGGCAGATGACCCACGCTGGAAACTAGTGATACCAGGTGACTTGGCTAATCCACATAACATACAGGATTATGACTATGTCTCAGATAATAACCCACGTTTGCTAAAAAATAAATGTTGTCAAGAAATTTATTGTGATAATGAGGTTTCAGAGGTGAATCCTGGCATCCATGGATATCAAGAAATTCAACTTCAGTGTCGCGTTTGACAGGTGAACCTTGTCATCCACTTTAAGACAGGTAACTAGTGGGTTAGGAGTGGAGAAACACAATCCTAACTCTTTTGTAATACATAGAGCTTTAGCTGATACAACATACCACAAGAGTTACAAAAATAGAAAAGTGTACCATCACCAAGGAGTTTATGGTATTTAAAGCTACAGACATTTACTGGTGTCACACAAACAGAAGCAAAATAGTGGACTTCTGATCAACTGTTTCAAAACGCTGTCAGACACTTGACACTGCCAAGCTTTTCTGTACTGCTTGATAGTGCAAAGTGTATCGCAGATTTTAAAGCTGCTAAAGTAAAGCTTTCCAGCACAGTTCTGTGGAGGCTGCCTTGTGTGCACCAGTGACAGACCGAGCATAACATCAAATAGTGCATAACAAACGCTGTAGTGCATTGTGCACAGTAATTATGATCTAAAATCAGAAAAAAACTTATTACGCTCTACCTAAACAGTAGTTTCAATGCCCCCTAAGCACTGTGATGGTTGAGTATAAGGGAAGGGACATCAACTCAGTCTCCAAATATCTTTCCTCCTATGTCCACTGAAGTTTACAGACATTAATATCAAAGTGACTTATTTAAAATTAGGGCAATATTTAATAACTATCCTGACACTCTCTTTACTGTCTATGTGACCACACTTGCCAAGTGCTTTACTGGCTTTTAAAGCTGGTTAAACACATCATTTTTTTTTCTCTTTCTTTTGTAACTGATTGTACATTGAGTAGATAAGACTCAATGCACTATAAACTGCTGTTTTATTACGTGTTTTTAACATGGATGCCAAGATTCACCTCTAGACTTTCGTTCAAGAGGTGAATTCCTTGTCATCCATGTCTCAAACACACAATAATGTGATTACGATGAGAGACCTGATCATAACCCTCTTATGTTGCACACTACAATGATGTCTTAGAAGTGCATTACAAAGCTTTTTACCAATTTCAGAACATAAATAACCACCTTCCACATACTACCTTATCGTTAATTATATATACATACAGTCCGTTGTGTCCAGTCTTTTTAGTTACCCTCAAACTGATGTCACCATAGAAACACATTTAGTACAAGCTTGGGTGAACTAAGGGCACATTATAACAGATAATCAATGGTGCTCTGAGTTCAAGGCCTAATTCAGCTTTAATTCCATACAACATTTACATATAATATTTTTAGAATAATTAAAAACAAGCCACCTTAAATTTTCTGGCCCTACATCTAAATGTTAAATAATAATGAAGTATGCAAATACCCTGCATAATCTACACAAGATTGTGCATGCAGCTCTTAAATTATACGCATTTCTATCTAAATATTCTATTGTTACCAGCACTATTGTCAAACATTCTTCTCCCTTCTTGTACCTCAGATATCCCATGCTAACATCAGTGCAACCAGCTATGAATATTCCTTTCAATGCCAGATTTCAGCAGTGTTGCCTAATGAATTATTACCACAAAATGACGCAACATATGCAAAATGTTTTTGGGTTTTTATGGATGGATGTCTGTTGGTGTGTGTTGTAAATGCCCAGCTAACCACTGAATACCTACTGTAACACTTCCACATTCATACTGCAGTACTGAGAGTTTATAGTCATTTAGAAGAAAACTCAATTACGGCAACAGAACAAAAGTGCAATGAAAGAAAGTCATACGGAACAAAGGATCACTTGTTGTTAAAGTCATAGTGGAGAACTATAAAAAGGGGAAGAATCCAAGTATGGCATGGATTGACTACAAAAAAGCATTTGACAGTATTCTACATTCATGGATAAAAGAATGCTTAAAAATGCAGAAGATACATCCTACACTGATAAATTACATCACAGCGACAATGAAACAGTCGCAAACAACTTTGCAGCTAAGCCATGACAAAGGACAAATTATTATCCCGGGGATAAAAATTCACAGAGGTATATTCCAGGGCGACTGCCACCGTTGTTCTTTTGTCTTGCCCTTAAACCATTAAACTGTCTACTTAATAGATTAGGCCATGGCTACAATTTGGCTCACAGGAAACAAAGTATAAAGACTTATCTTCTCTTTGTGGAAGATTTAAAAACTGTACAGTTCATTTGATAAGGAACCAAAAGCAGAACTGCCCGTAGTCAAAACTTTCTAAGATGATATAAAAATCTCATTTGGTCTTGATAAATGTGTAAAAAATAACCTTTAAAGCAGGAAAGCTGCACCATCAAGAAAATATCAGTCTGGGGCAGGAATGTGATATAAAACAACTTGAGCAAAACGGAATGTATAAATATTCAGGAATTGATGAAGGATCAACAATAATACATGAACAAACGTGAATAAAACTTTGTAATGAATATTTTACAAGACTAAAATTAATACTGAAAATGGCTCTGACGTCTAGGAACATAGTCCAAGCTACAAACCAATTTGCTCTTCCTGCTCTAACTTACAGTTTTGGGGTGAATGACTAGCTCCAAAAGGTACTGGATCAGCTGGACAGGAAAAGAAGAAAACTGATTCATGCTTATCAAATGATTTATAAAAATCAGTGTATACCAAGATGATATATTCTTTGTTCTGAAGGAGGTATGGCCCCCTTTGAAATAAATTAGATCCAGATAAAGTTTTACAACTTGAGGAAAACAAGTCTAAGTTGATGTCCCTGCTTAGTTTAACAGAAGCATATCAGTGTTGAGCAGGAATGGAAATCAAACCAGAAGTAGGTAAAAATCAGGCAGCAACTGAATGTGCCAAAAAATAAAAGAATAAGGATCAGATGAGAAGGCAAGAAATGTGGAAAATGCATAAATATACTTGCAAGTACAGAAAACTCCTGAAACAGCCTCATGTTGATCAGGATTTAATGCAGGAATGGTTAAGGAGAGGTGAATTTATGCCAAAAGATGAAAGGTTAATATTGGCGGCTCAGGATAGTAGGCTACATACACGTTGGTTTACAAAATCCACTGAACATATTTGAGAAACAGATAAATGCAGGTTTTTGTAAAACAGAATTGGTAACCATTGAACATCTTGTTACTGGGTGTGATATACTAATGGCAGAAGGCCTGTATACTGAAAGGCATAATAATGTGGCAAGACTGTTGCATTGAGGATTGGGCAAACATTATAATATTGAAGTAGCTGAGAAGCACTTGAAACATGAGCCACAAAGCATTATAGAAAATGATGAAGTTTATATCACATGGGATCACACATTACCAACAATTCAAAAAATAGATACAAGAAAAACAGATACAGTAGTCCAGAAAAGAAGACAGAAGACAGAAGTAGCACTGATCATAGAAATTGCTACACTCTGTGATTACGGTGTTTTATGTACAGAGAGACACAAAGTCGTAAAAGAACCAGGATTTGCAAGCAGAAAATTACAGTTGTGTACACTTACCATAAATGTAGATGTTTGAGTGTATTCACTGTTGCAGTCATTACATTTGGGTAATCTGCTTGCAGGTTGCCCTCAGTCGGCCTGATTAACAAAGTCTTGAGTCCTGCGTCGGTTGCTGTCCCTTCTTCAATGACGTCAGGTCGTCAGGGGTATAAAACATGCAGCTGACACCATTACATCAGTTTTTCTTGCCCCAGATGTCAGGTGCCCCCCTAATGAGGAGCAATTAAACATAAAAACACAAAGGTATACCTCCAACAAAAAAGCAAATACAGCAAAAAGGCTTTTAAACATAGTAAAGGAAAGTAGAGGTATAGCCAAAAGAAGTTAGGGGGCTGGAGGGAGGGGGTAACCAGGACTGTAACAGTGAATACACTCGAACATCTACATTTATGGTAAGTGTACACAACTGTACTGTACACAACTGTACTATGTTCTTCGTGTTTCACTGTTGCAGTCATTACATTTGGGTAGATTCCCAAAGCTATGGTTGGGAGAAGAAGTTTAGATAGCATTAGGGCCAGCTAAAAGGCCCTGCAAGACTGCATTGGCAAAGCCAGCTCTGAATTTAGATAAAATTGGCAAATGATAATGTTTGGTGAAAGTATGTACAGAACTCCAGGTAGCAGCTTCTAGGATGTCCCTGGTAGGAACGCCTCTGAGAAAGGCTGTGGAAGTAGATGCAGCCCTGGTGGAGTGAGGTCTGATCCCCTGGGGGATATGTTTTCCATGGTGCTTATAGCAGAAGTGAATGCAATGGCTTATCCATTTAGAAATGGTTTGTTTTGAAATAGCCTTCCCCACCGCCCCTGCAGCAAATGCTACCAGCAATTGTTCAGATTTTCTTTGAGGTTTAGTCCTGTCCAAGTAGAATCTAAGTTGTCTGTGAACATCCAGCGAATGCAGAATCTGTTCCCCTTTGTTCTGTGGATTGGGAAAGAAGGTTGGCAAATTAATGGACTGATTAAGAGCCACACTGGATACCACCTTGAAGGATGGTTTGGTTCTGAGTGACACCCTGTCCACATGAAAGATGATGAAAGGCTCCACTAACGTAAGTGACTGTAATTCAGATACCCTTCTAGCTGAAGTGATTGCTAAAAGGAAAGCCGTTTTCCAACAAAGACATTTTAAATCTGCAATAGCAGCTGGCTCAAAAGGAGGTAGAGTGAGAGTTTCTCTAATACAAAGTTAAGGTCCCAGGCTGGGGTTGCATGTCTCCTGGGTGGTCTCAAATTTTTGGCCCCTGTGAGGTACTGCTTGAGCAGTGGACAAGAGAAGAGGGGAGGTTCTGTGTTACAATGAGCTGAAATGGCTTGAGGCATGGATTTTAATGCAGGAAAAAGACAGGCCCTTGTGAAGCATCTCAGTTAAGTATTGTAAAATCTGAGGAAAATTGGGCGCTGCTGTACTCATCTCTTGAGAATGGTTCCAGACACAGAATTTTTTCCATTTTTCAGCATAAGATTTTCTAGTACTTAGGCCTCCTTGCCTCTAAGATGACATCCATCTCAGGTATGATGAGGGATGGTAAGGGAGAGTTTAAGTAATTAGCCAGGCTGCAAGGTTCAGTGTTGGAAGCTGAGGGTGCTGGATCTGGTTATCCTGCTGAGACAGCAGGGAAGGAGTCTGAGGCAGGTACCAGTGTTGGCACGGCCAGTCTGGAGCAATCAAAATCATCCTTGGTTTGTCCTGTTTGACTTTTAGTAGTACTTTGGAGAGTAGAGGGAGCGGGGGGAGGGCATAGACTGATACGTTTTTCCACCTCAGCTGAAGAACAGAGCATCCACCTTCCAGGCTTGTTTGTGGGGAGTCCTTGTGCAAAATGGTAGCTCTGGGGGGAGGCAAATAGGTCTATATCTGGGCTCCCCCATTCGCTTGTCAACATGTTGAAAATCCTTGGTTCCAGTTTCCACTCGTGTGGGTCCATGAGGTTTCTGCTTAGTCCGTCTGCCAGCGTATTTAATTTTCCTGGCAGGAACTGAGCTTGTAGGTGCACTTGGTAGCTCAAGGCTGTGTTCCACAATGCCATGGCTAGTCTGCAGAGAGGGTAAGAATGTGTACCCCCCTGCTTGTTTATGTACCACATAACCGTGGTGTTGTCTGTCTTTATCAATAGTTGTCCTGGAAGAATGCAATCCTTAAAGGCTGTCAGAGCATTCTGTACAGCTAACATTTCTTTTTGACCGATATGCAGGTGTATTTGACTTGTGTTCCATTTGCCCTGAATGCACTTCCCTGCCAGGTGAGCCCCCCATGCATAGTCTGATGCATCTGTTAGGGTTTGGGCGGCAGGGGGTGGTGTGAAAGGTAGTCCCTTGTTTTGGTGACAGGCCTCTGCCCACCAAAGGGCCTCTAGATGTAGGCAAGATATGATAGGAATCATTGTTTCTAGGCTATGAGAATGTTGACTCAATAGGCTTTTTAGATACCACTGTAGTTTCCTCAAATGCAGTCTTGCATATGGAATTAGAAGAATGCAGGAGGCCACGAACCCCAAGGCTTGCAGTATTTGTCTTGCAGATAAGCATGGTTTTTGTGGCCACTTGTTTGAAGTAGGTTATCAAATGAATTTGCTTTTCTGGCGTGAGGTAAGCCATCTGGGAAGTTGTATTCAAACTTGCCCCCAGGAATGTAAATTGTTGACAGGGTACCAGTTGTGATTTATTTTCATTTATGGTGTACCCCAGACAAGTTAGAACCCTTTTTACAAACGCCAGATGATTCAAAATTATGCCCTGGCTTTCTGCCTGAATTAGACAATCATCCAGGTATGGGTATATTTGAATACTTCTTTGTCTGCAAAATGCAATAACTGGAACTAGGCACTTTGTGAATACCCTGGGCACAGTAGATAAGCCAAAGGGCAGTGCAGAGAACCGATAGTGAATGTAGCCTGTTTTGAAGCGTAGATATCTTCTGCAAGATTCCCCGATTAGGATGTGCAGGTATGCTTCTTTTAAATCTAGTTTTGCCAGCCAGGCATCTTTGCCTAGCATAGGAAGTAATTGGTGAAGAGTCAGCATCTTGAATTTTGGAATCTCCAGGAAGGTGTTTAGAGTAGACAGGTCCAGGATTGGATGCCATGATTTGTCTTTTCTGGATACCAGAAAAAGTCTGGAATAGAAACCTTGTCCCTTTTCCTCTTCTGGTACCAGTTGAGTAGCCCTCATGCTTAAGAGAGAAAGTACTTGTTTTTGAGCCTCTGCCCACTGATTTGGAGGTAGGTCCGGCCACCCACTTGGCGTTGGCAATGTGTGGAAGTGAAATCTGTATCCCTGGGACACTATATTTTAAACTCATTTGTCCTGGGTAATGAATTCCCAGTTCTATGCATGAAGAGCAATCTTCCCCCCCAAAGGGGCAGTCAGAAGATAAGTGCTTGGAAATTTTAAAAGGAAGTCAATGAGACAGTTTACCATAGGAGGTTGTCTTATTCCCAGACTTGGAAGTGGAGGCCACCCACTGCTTAGTTCTGAGAGTCCCCTGGGACTGAAACCTGGGTTTTTGCTGTGTCTGGGTTTGGCTTGAGATGACCTGGAAGGGGCTGGAAAAGACCAATTCTTAGAAGTCCAGTGCCTACTAAATCTAGGAGGCTGAACTTGTAAAAAAATATTTAACAGTTTGCATAGATTTAGCTTTATCTTCCATCTTTTTAAGAACTTCTTCAGCCTTGTTGCCAAACAGGCGGTCCTGATTTAAAAGAGCATCCAACAATTTAGCTTTAACATGATCAGGCAAAGATTGCTCCTTAAGCCAAGCATGCCTTTTAAGCACAGACCCAGTAACAGCAGCCCTGCAAGAGGCCTCTAAAGAATCAAAACCACATTGCAAAGTGCGTTTTCCAACTTGTTCAGCAGAATGCATTAAATCCTGTAAGTCATTATTTTCCACACAGTCAGGAATCAACATAATTTTCTGTTTAAGCAGTCCAATAACATGTTGCTGATATTTTAACATATAAAATTGGCAGTTTAAAGCTCTAATTGCCAAAGTTGCTGAAGTATAAACCTTTTTTCCCCATCTATCCAGCACCCTGGAGTCTCTATCAGAAGGGATAGGACTTTTGGCAGTAGATGCCTTAATGCCCTTGGACCCCTGAGAAATAGTCTCTAGATCCGCAATAGGATTTTTGAAAAGAAACTTGTAGGACTCTGGGACCCTGTAGTATCTGTCAGGTTTACTGGGAGCAGGAGGCAGGGAATCAGGGGCCAAACTGGATTCCGATAAAGCATCAACAATGTCTAGTACAGGAGGAATAGCCAAAGGCCTATGCTGAGGTAGGAGAAGAAAATCCCTAAGCCTCTTTTTTGAATCGGAAAATTCCTGGCTTTCCCAGTGAAAATGCTCCCTTAGAATATGTAAGTTTTCCCCAAAAGAAATAAACCTCAGGAGGGGAAGCAGAGGGAACCGAGTCCTCTGCATCAGAATCCTCATAAGTAGGTAAGGACAAATCCAGGTCATCACAAGAGTCAGAAAAAACAGAATCCTGATCAGAATATTCATAATCAAGCTCAGCCCTATGCCTCTTGGGGGGGGGGGGGGGGTTGGCTACCCCGATTAGAGATATTAGATCTTCAGCCTTTTTTTAACATTTTTTTTTAGGCATAGAGGCCTGAATGTTGTTTTTTTTAGACATGGATCAAGATTTAGGCCTTAGTAATGAAGGCGGCATTGATTTAATATGCAAGTCTGTAGGCCTGAATACACCCTCAGAAGCCGGTGCCTGCACAGCGGCTCCGGACCCATCCAAGGTAGAGACATCCACAGGTTCCACAGTTGAAGTATCTCGTGGCATACTGGACTCAGAATGGGTCTCAGTAGAGGCCTGCGAATCACAAGTAGCGGGTATCAGGGGCTGCAAAAGCACCCCACTGAGTACCGGTGAACTGGCGACTGGCTTAGGAGAAGCATCGTCAGCAGTTTTAGTCTTTATCTTTGTGTTTTTTTGGAATCTGGGTAGTCGGATGGTTAACCGACGACATTTTTGGATAATTAAATCGAGAATCGAAATATTTAGAGGCAAAAACATACCGACGACATATTGTGCGCTGATTAAATAAAGCACAAAACCGACAGCAAGGTACATCGTGGTCAAGGCCTAGGCAAGGAATACAGTACGAATGAAAATCTTTATGTGGTATTTGCTTTCCACAAGTATAGCTGTAGTAAGAATCTTTGTGTTCAACATCTTTGTATCATGTATAGTAAGGGTTAAAATGTGAAATTGCATTGCGTGCAAAGAAGCAAGTTAAAATAAGCTGTTTTTCTTGTAAAGAATTTGCTGACCAAAGAGGAATGCACAGATGTTACCTTGGTCCAGGCACAAGCTTATCTTGTGACTGACCTCTGACCATCTAAGGCTCCAGTATGTGAATTTATAGCCTTGACTGAAATTCCTTGTCTAGTAACCAGTTACTGTGTACGTGCAGAGAAGGGTATAAAAACCCATGTGAAGTGTACAGAAATTAGACTGCTGACATACCATGTACTTTGTAGCATGTCTCCATGCATGTAAAATAAACCTTTTTGCTTATTTTTATCTGCGTGATTCTTCCAGTATTTGTTAAGAGTACAAAATCTTTTGACATTTCTGGCGCCCAACGTGGGGCCACCTCTTCACGGTACGAATCGCATAAGAGGGACTGAAAAACCTGTACAGGAAGGGGAAAATGAATCTCGGGCTCCCTTGAACGGAAAGACCTCCGACAAAGAAGTCGTAAGTAGAGGCCAGTCACTCTTAGATTCGATCCGTGGGACGGTGACGAACGGGGCGGAAGAGCCGCAGAAAGGTAAGCGTAACATTTTTTTTCTTTCTTTTTGTATTGTTCTCTTTTTAAAAGAACAAAGGGACTAGTCATAAGGGAATCGTCTTTTGGTTTAATTTTACAAAAGACCGGTAGAGATCTCAGGAAAAGGAAACAGTTTTTCTTTTAAATAAGGAGAATGGGAATAGGAAGCAGTTGTTGTGCTAGTAAGGGCTGCTTAAATAAAAGGACTGAAGATGAGGAATATATGTTTAAATTACATCCAAAAGGAAAAAAAAAAAAAACTTAATACACATAAAAAATGAAAGACAAATTATGGATTTAGTGGTAACTTAAATAGATCAGAATGTCAAAATTTGGTGAGAGATCTGCGTAGGGACGCAGGAGGCAAAGTTAAAAAATCAAGTAAAGGTGGGATTCCCTCAAGCACAGAAATGGTTAAAAGAAGCTAATAAGAGGCATAGGGAACAATTTTCGAATAAGGAAAGTGGAGGCTTGAGTGCAAAAAGGTGCATTTTTTGTCCATAAAGAAGATGACGAGACATCTGTTGTCTGTCGTAAACCGATAGCCCCACCCTTGTATCCTGAAGTCCCTAAAGAAATGGTCGGTCCACCCCAGTATCAGGAAAAAGAAGCAGAAAATCAAGAAAAGGTGTCCTCCGTAGTTTTACAGGAGGCAGAGAAGCAGGAAAAAAATACCCTCCGTAGTTTTACAAAAACAAGCAGAGGAGACTCTGGAACTACGTAACCGTAGTATAGACAAATCAGAGTAAAAACAAAAAGAAGCTAAAGTACATACCCTGTCCACAGACTCATATCCCCTTACATGCAGAAACATATCTTGAGGAAAAAGAAAAGAAAACAGGCTCAAACCTTTACGGTGAGCGCGGATGAAACACTTATGTTAATGTAAGCTCCGTCCAACAGAGGTAGAGGAAGGGGACGGGTAGAGGCAGAGGGAGAGGGAATGTAGGACATTTTGAAGATTACGAAGGCAGACAAAAGAGGGGGGGAATGTTTTAAATGCAGTAAGAAGGGGCATTTCGCAAGAAATTGCCGGAATCCCGGGAAATCCGCTGCTGCTCCAGATCATAGTTCAGCATGACTATATGATGGCAGCACGGACGAACCGGACCCAGGTGCTGAGGTCGACTGGCAAGGGTCAGTAATACAGAATGAGGATGATTTTGAGGATGTGAATAAAGAAGGTAAAAGAGAATGTGCAGGATGGGAACATGAGATAACTGATTTTTCAGAAAAAGGTGAATATCAGGTTGTTAGCCTGACAGCTCTAGCTACGACTGTGCAGTTAGAAGTGCAACCGGTAATCATATTACAGGTTGAAGGGAGGGACGTAGAATTTCTATGTGACTCAGGGGTTTCTAGGACCTTATTGAAACACACTGCAGTGCCGTCCAATGTGACTACTGATGACTATGTATTAGTCAAAGCGGCCGACGGCCGCATTTATCCTTTGTCTAAACCTTTATGGTTTACGGACCCTGAAACTAATCAAACTATTAGATTTCGGGTGATTGTCTCTCGGATTTGCCCTGTTAACTTATTAGGAAGGGATTTGATGCATGTTTTTAGAATAGCAGCAGTACCAACTGCATCAGGAATCTTGGCTAAGCGCATGAAAATCCAGGATGAAATGTTGCAGGTAGGGCAAGGGGATTTACATTACTGGTATAGTAATGATCTTATTGAAACAGGACCACAAAGCGTGGCCAATGAGTTAACTAACCTAGCTTTGAGCAAATATAGTATGGCTATTCAGTTGCCAGAGGCTGCCAAACAACTACACTGTACAATGTATTACAGGAAAAATGTGGGACCTGATCCCAAGTATGAGGAACAATTTTTTAAACACAAGGTGACCAGGGTCCTATTACAAAATCTTTATTGGGACAGGGCAGAGAACTCCGCAGTTACTTGTAGTCTCACAAGAGACATGCAACAGCTTTTTCAAAATGCCTCAATCCCACATGTATCTGTGACTAGGGAAGAACAAACAGCATGGTATACAGTTGGGAAAAAGGTTACCGATTGGTCAAAGATGACACCGGAACAGCTGGCAGGTAAGGGGGTTCAGGTACAAAAGTTCAATTGGGTGACCCAGGTCAGACCAACGGTACATCTTCGAGAAGATCGGTTAACACCGACATGAGGCATGCCATCCTGACTATGCTTTCTGACCCCACAAGAAGAATTAAAACTACAGTCAGTACCAAAATCCTTATGGTCCCTAGGACAGCACGACATTGGGCTAATGAAAACAGCAGGACAGGTTAAAATAACTCCAAAATCCGATTTTAGACCTCATAAGCGTCAGTATCCATTAAGTAAAAAGGAAGAAGAAGGCATTTTTCCAGTGATCACGGCTCTACTGAGAGCTGGGGTTTTAATTCCATGTACAGATTCACCGTGTAACACACCCTTGTTCCCAGTAAGGAAACTGGACGGGACATGGAGAATGGTACAGGATCTGCAGGCTGTAAATGCTGCTGTAGTGCCAAGGGCTCCTGTGGTCCCAGATCCATCTGTTTTGTTAAATGATATCCTTCCCACGGATAAGTATTTTTCTGTTATTGACATTAGTAATGCATTCTTTTCTATTCCCCTACAGGAAGATAGTAGGTTTTGGTTTGCCTTTACGTTTATGAGCAAGCGGTACACATACACACGACTGCCGCAGGGATATTGTGAAAGCCCTACAATCTTTTTGCAAGAAATGTCGACAAACCTGGCACAGTTTCAACCAGAGCATGGCTGTCATCTACTATTGTACGTGGACGACATCTTACTGGCTGCACCCATGGAGGCTGTCTGTGAGTCCGAAACTATTCGGTTATTGCATTTTTTGGTGAAAGAGGGACATAAGGTAAATAAATCTAAATTACAATTTTGCAAAACTGAAGTACGGTATCTAGGTTATACCATTTCAATTGCTGGTAGACAACTAGATAACTGTAGAAAAGAAGCCATTTTACAGGCACCAATGCCCAGCACAAAAAAAGAAATGATGTCATTTTTAGGAATAACAAATTTTTGTCGTAGTTGGATTCCCAACTATGCAGAGGAAGTAAGTCCACGTTCGGAACTTATTTTCGCACTTCCCATGGCAGCACATGACGCGCTGCAATGGACGGATAAGGCAATACAGGCATTTACTAGGGTAAAACAATTGATAGCAGGATCTGCAACACTTGGCTTCCCTGACTATACAAAGCCCTTTGTTCAGACAGTAGATTGTAAGCAGGGCTTTATGACATCAGTTCATTTGCAAACCTATGGAAATAAGTTGAGACCATTAGCTTTTTATTCTAGTAAGTACAGGCAGTAGTCGCAGCCGCACAAGCTGTGCAAGCATCTGCAACCCTAGTTTTGTTTCATGACCTTACCTTACGAGTACCGCACTCTGTCGTGGTAATACTACTACAGGATAAAGTTACCTTTCTCTCTCCTAGTAGAGACTTATCCTGCATGACAACATTACTATCACAACCACACATGACCATTGAGCGATGCACCACTCTTAATCCAGCCACGCTGTTACCTACAGCTGACGATGGTGCCCCTCACGTGTGTTTAAATTTGATACACTCTAATGTCTTACCAAGACCAGACCTTAAGGACCAACCTTTGGCAAATTCAGATTGGACCCTGTTTGTAGATGGGTCAGCATGTAAAAATGAGGCAGGCATTACACAACTGGGTTATGCAGTCACAACTGAGACTACGGTACTAGAGGCAAGACCCCTCCCCAGGAACCTGTCCGCACAAGCGGCCGAATTGATTGCTTTGTCCAGAGCATGCACCATTTCCAAGGATAAGGCAGTTACTATCTACACAGATAGTCAGTATGCTTTTTCCACGGTCCATGTCTTTGCACAGCAATGGAAAAATAGGGGAATGGTTACGACCTCAGGAAAGGAAATAACCCACAAGGATTTAATCCTTAGCCTCTTACAAGCTGTCCAACTGCCACGGGGACTGGCCATCTGCAAGTGCGCAATGCACATGAATGCCAAGGATCCAGTACTACTTGGAAATGCACTGACTAACAAAGCTGCAAAAAGTGTAGCCTTAACCTCTACTTTTGCACTCGAGACCACACAGAAGGAACTTCACCCTACAGATAAATTTGATCTACAAACTTTACAGGTAATGCAGGAACTTAGTACAGTTCAGGAAAAAACAGCGATGGGTTAAATATGGGACTATTGAAAAGCAGGGAGTTTTTGTAGGTCCAAATGATAAGTATGTCTTGCCAACAAACCTTTTTAGGTATGCCTCATTAGTGACGCATGGCCCATCTCATCTGGGCCCTGCTGCTATGGTTCAAATGATCCAGCAAATGTTCTGGACCAAGGGCTTCATAGCATACGCTAAACAATTTTGTTTATCGTGCCTGCTTTGTGCACGATACCATGGTGGTGGGGTGCGGATCACCCCAGCAGCTTTTCCGCTGCCTCCGTATCCATTTCACACAATCTGCATGGATTTTATTGAACTAACTCCTGTTCAACAGAAGCGATTTGTGTTAGTCATTATTGACGCTTTTACAAAATGGGTTGAAGCTTTTCCAGTAGCACACCCAGATGCACTGTCGGTAGCCAAGGCCCTTACAAATAACATTATCCCTCATTTTGGGCTACCTACACGCATCTATTCTGATAATGGCACACATTTCGTAAACCAAGTTATTCAAAAGCTGGCCGCCATTTTTCAGATCGAGTTAAAAAGTACAGTTTTGTACCTACCATAAATGTAGATGTTCGAGGATCCACATTGCTGCAGTCCTAACTATTGGGTAGTCCGCTGTCCAGTCGGCCCGAATACCAAAGTATATGGCTGACGTCGGTCAGGGCGCATTAGACTGACGTCAGTACGTCAGGGTACTAATGCGCATGACCGACGTCATATCCTCAGTCTTTTCTTGCCCCAGATGTCAGAAGACCCTAAAAAGACAAGGCCCAATATACCTGCACCAAAAATATGTACAATATATACAAAATTATCAGCATATAACCTCACCTACACAACCACCCCTAAACTCAGAGGGAAGGAGGGAGATTGGACTGCAGCAATGTGGATCCTCGAACATCTACATTTATGGTAGGTACAAAACTGTACTATGTTCTTCATTCCACATTGCTGCAGTCCTAACTATTGGGTAGAATCCCAAAGCAGAGGTAAGGGAGGCTGGCAAATCATAAAGAAGCAGGAGCTGACAACATGCCTTGCAAAATAGCTGTGGCAAAACCAGCCCTAGACTTAGAGTAGAGAGGAAGGTGATAATGCTTAGAGAAAGTATGCACTGAACTCCAAGTAGCTGCCTCCAAAATAACCTTAGTTGCCACCCCCCTTAGAAATGCTGTTGAAGTGGCAGTAGCCCTAGTGGAATGAGGCCTAATCCCAGCTGGAATCTCCTTGCCATGATGGGAATAACAAAATGCAATGCAAAACCCAATCCACCTAGAAATAGTTTGTTTTGGCACAGGCCTGCCCTGCGAACTCAAAGCAAAAGAAACAAACAACTGCTGAGACTGCCTAAAATCCTTAGTCCTGCTTAAATAATAACGCAATTGCCTGTGTACATCTAAAGTGTGCAAAATCTTTTCCCCTTTATTTTGGGGGTCTGCATAAAAAGTAGGCAAATGAATAGTTTGGTTTAAAGCCACACTAGAAACCACCTTAGGCATAAAGGAAGGATTAGTACGTAATGATACCCTATCCTTATGGAAAATCACAAAGGGCTCTACTGCCATAAGGGCCTGCAACTCAGACACCCTTCTTGCAGAAGTAATAGCCAACAGAAAAGCAGTCTTCCATGACAAGTATTTCAATTCAGCAGTAGCCGCAGGCTCAAAAGGTTGTAGAGTAAGTTTTTCCAACACAAAATTGAGATCCCAAGCAGGAGTAGGAGCTCTACATGGGGGTCTTATATTCTTTGCCCCTCTAAGAAACTGCTTGAACAAAGGATGAAAACAATGGTGGGTCACAATCATAGTGAGCTGAAATTGCTGCAGCATGAATCTTAATGGAAGAGAAGGACAAACCTTTGTCCAATAACTCAGTAAGATATTGAAGAGCCACACTCAAATTAGGCTCAGAAATCTCCAAATTCTTTGCTGTACTCCAAAATAAAAATCTCTTCCATTTTACACTTTCCTTGTACTAGGTCTTCTAGCTTCCATAATCACATTTAAAACTTGTTGAGGAAGTTGAGACCTGCTGTGTTTCAACACAGAATATGCCAGGCTGTTAGATGAAGAGAGTGAAGCTTGACATTGAGCAGATGACCGTCCTTCTGAGATAACAGATGTGGAATCAAAGGTAAAGGCCATGGAGGCTTCCTTACCAGACTCCTTAGTAGTGGGTACCAGTGTTGCCGAGGCCAATCTGGAGCTATTAAAATCATCCTTGGCTTGTCTTGTCTGACCTTTAAGAGCACCTTTGGAAGAAGAGGCAGAGGTGGAAAGGCATACACATGAAGATTTTTCCAACTGAAAGAAAGAGCATCCACTTTCCAAGCTGTGTGATGAAACCCCTTTGTGCAAAACTTTGGCAGCTGGTGGTTTAGTGGAGAAGCGAACAGATCTATGTCTGGAGTTCCCCATGACACTGTCAATTTCTGAAATACATGAAGATCCAGTTTCCACTGTGGGGATCCATGATTTGTCTGCTTAACACATCTGCTAAGGAGTTCTGTGCTCGGCAGAAACCTTGCCTGAAGAGTTAGTTGCAAGCTGAGCGCAGTCTCCCATAAAATCATTGCTTGCCTGCATAGAGGATAAGAATGTGTTCCCTTGTTTGTTGATGTACCACATGACAGTTGTGTTGTCTGTTAGAATCAACACCTGCCCTGGAAGAAGTAACTCCTTGAAAGCCATTAATGCAAACTGGACTGCTAACATCTCCTTCATGTTGATATGTAGATGCTGTAGTCTGGCAGGCCACTTGTCTTGTATCCACTTTCCATTTAGATGAGCTCCCCAAGCAATGTCCGAGGCATCTGTCGTTAAAATCTGACTCGCCTCTGGCCGGGTCACAGAGAGTCCCTTGTTTAGGTGACATTCCTGAGCCCACCACAAAAATTCTTTTGAAGGCAAGGTATTATTTGAATGACAGTGTCCAAATCCTGGCAGTGCTGTGTCCATACATTTTGAGATACCATTGCAGCTTCCTCATATGCAGTTTGGCATTGGGAAGCACCAGAATACAAGATGCCATGAACCCTAATGCTTGAAGGACTGTCCTTGCAGTCAGCACGGACTGATGAGCTAGTTGATGGAAGTAAAGGGATAGACTCTTTTGTTTGTCCGGGGTTAAAAGGCCATCTGGGCTGCTGTATTCAGTCTCACACCCAGAAAGCACATGTCTTGAGAGGGTACTAGACTGGACTTTATTTCGCTCACAGAATACCCTAGGCATCTTAGCACTGCTATAACATATTCCAGATGCTGTAGAAGGTCTTCCTTTCTTGAGCCAGAATCAGGCAGTCGTCCAAGTAAGGATAGATTTGAATTCCTTTTAGCCTAAAGTAAGCTATCACTGGAGCCAGAACCTTTGTGAATACTCTGGGCAGTAGATAAGCCAAAGGGCAATGCAGAGAACTGATAATGAGAATTTCCAGCTCGAAAACGCAGATACTTCCTGCAACTTAGTCTTATAGGCACATGAAGGTAAGCTTCCTTGAGATCTAAAGTTACCATCCAGTGATCTTTGCCCAGCAGAGGTAAAAGCTGTTGTAACGTCAACATCTTGAACTTGGGAATGTCCAGATAAGTGTTGAGGATAGATAAATCCAAAATTGGTCTCCACGTGTTCCCCTTCTTTGGTACTAGGAACAGGCGAGAATAAAATCCTAGGCCCCTTTCTGATACAGGGACTGGCTGAATGGCCCCTATTTGGAGTAACAGAGAAATTTGCTTGTGAGCCTCTTTCCTTTGTGGAGGAGGAACGTCTGGCATGCCTTTGAAAGGGGCAATGTATGGAAATAAAACCTGTAACCGTGGTGAATGATATCCAACACCCATCTGTCTTGAGTAATTAAATCCCAATTTTCTTTGAAAAGAGACAGTCTTCCTCCCAAAGGAGCTGCCAGGCGAGAATCTACTGGCAGCTGAAAAGGCAGGTCATTGGGTCTGTTTACGAAAGGACTGACCCCTGCCCTCACCAGAAGTCTGAGCAGGTGAACTCCTGTTCTAGGCCTAAAAGAACCTTGAGCTCTGCCCCTACCACGTCTAGACCTACCCCTAGACTGGGAATCATAAGCAGGATATGTCCATCCCTTAGTAGGCCAATTTCTACTAAACTTGGCTGCACCTGCAAAAATCTTTAACAGTTTGCATAGACTTAGCTTTGTCCTCCATTTTCTTTAAAACTGCTTCCACAGGCGAACCAAACAACACATCAGACTGTAAAGGAGCATCCAAAATCCTTGTCTTAACATGCTCAGCTAAATTCTGATCCCTCAACCAGGCATGCCTGCGAAGAACAGAACTAGTGACAGCCACCCTCGAGGAGGCCTGTACAGCATCAAAACCACATTGCAAAGAATGCTTACCCACTTGTTCAGACACATGAACTAAATCCAGCAACTCTTTACACTCAATACCTTCCGCCAAAGCATCCACCTTAGATTTCAATTGTGAAAGGAGATAATTTTGATATTTTAGCATGTGAAACTGACAATTCAACGCTCTCATGGCTAAAGTGGAAGAAGTATACACTTTCTTTCCCCATCTATCCAAAGCCCTTGCCTCTTTATCAGTGGGAACAGGGTTTTTAACAACAGAGGCCTTAACACCTTTAGGTCCCTGAGAAACAGTTTCGGTCTGCCCTAGGACTCTTAAAAGATACTTATGAGCTTCAGGCACCCTATAGTACCTATCAGGTTTAACAGGAGCAGGAGGCAAAGAATCAGGGTTCAGGAAGCCTCTGCAAAACATCTTCCACCACATTCAACACAGGAGGTATAGCTAAGGGCCTATGCTGGGGTAAAACAAGAATTCCCTAAGCCTTTTCCTGGAATCAGAGTAATCTTGGCCTTCCCATTTAAAGTGCTCCCTCATGGAATGCAGAGTCTCTGAAAATGAGAAATCCTCAGGAGGAGAAGCTGTAGGAGTGGAATCATCCACATCAGAATCAGAATAAGGAGGATACTCCTGCAAGTCTTCCGCAGAAGACTCAGAAGCCTCTGAACACTGTTCAAAACTCTCAAACTCAGGTTCCACCCTAGGCCTCTTATCAGGAGGGGCATAGAACCTCTAATCATAGTAATCAAATCTTCTGCCATTTTAAGCATATGTTTCTTAGGCACAGAACCTGAAGTGCTAGGAGAAGCCCCACTGAAGCTAAACTTGGCCTACCTCTCAAAGAAGTTTTGGAAACAGAAGGAGAGGCTCTAACTACCTTGGGAAGAGAGGGAAGAACAGTTACCTGAGAAGCCCCTCAGCCTGGCCTACCTCCTGAGAAGGCACATCCTGTAACAGTAAAGTCTCTGCCTGAGACTCCAAAGAAACTCCTGGCAAAACCTCTGGCTCCACTGAGCCTTCTAAAGAACCGGCGTCCGGGACTGCGGTTCATCAACCCTAGGCTTGCTGTTTTGTCCTTTTTTGACGAAGCGGCGCCGGAGCATCCGACGGCATTTTATAATTGCAACGCTTCCCAAACACTAACCTGGCACAGTCTAACCTTCTCTTAATAGTGCGTTTGTTAAATCTAGCACAAGAGCGGCATCCAACAACGCCGTGCTCAGGCCCTAAACAAGGTATACACAAGGTATGGTAATCCCTATGAGGTATCTGTTTCCCACAAGAAATACAGTTATTCACTTTTCTGACATCCGGTTAAATACTGAGGCAAGAAAAACCAAAATGTTCCCCAACGGGTACTTAGCCAACTTTGATTCGGTCTGAAACTCCGACTTCAGAAAATTTCAGAACGCCAACCTGCACTCGCAAAACTGCTTCTGCATCGGACCATGCGGCAAAAAAGACTGAGGATATGACGTCGGTCATGCGCATTAGTACGTCAGTCTAATGCGCCCTGACCGACGTCAGCCATATACTTTGGTATTCGGGCCGACTGGACAGCGGACTACCCAATAGTTAGGACTGCAGCAATGTGGAATGAAGAACATCATCATTGTGCCTACCACCCACAATCAGCAGGGTTGGTTGAACGCCATAATGGCATTCTCAAAGGCAAGTTACGTAAACTCATGGCCGAGACACATCAGTCTTGGATAAACTGCTTACCTTGGGCACTCCTGTCCATGCGTACCACTCCCACCTCAAAAGGGGTCACACCATTTGAACTATTATACTGGAGACCTTATTACGTCCCGCAGTGGCAAAATCTTTTGCCTGCGGAACGTGAGGGGGGTGAAGAGATAGCAGATTACATGAGGAAATTGCTGACCAGAACTAACACTTCTTTATCGAATGATTGCTTTTCAGATTAGAAGAACAACAGGATCCTGGAAGTGAAACCCGGGAACTGGGTTTGGGTTAAAATTGTCAAGAGGAAGACGTGGGTCTCCCCCAAGTGGGAAGGCCCATACCAGGTTTTGATTGCAACACCTACAGCAGTCCGAATAAAAGAACGAACATCGTGGATCCATTTAACACATTGTAAACTGGTAAAATAGTTTGAACTGGACAAAACTTGAGTTCCCCTGAGGAACACTGATTGGTAGTAATCTTGTTTTGTATGAATATCTGACTATCGTAGCAATACAGAGAAATACTGGAAGGGAGCAGCCCTTCCCACAAAAGCATTCCAAAATAATTTTGTTGTTAATAAGTGTGATTGTTACTTTTCTGTTTTGGTCGTTTTTATTGACAAACAAGACTAGCCAAGTAAAGAGAGATGATGCATGTGCTCTATCTTTTAATGTTTCAAATTGTTGGATATGCACAGCTATCCCTACTGTACATTGTGGTCTAATGTTAGGTACAGTCCCTTTGGGGGCAAATGATACATGGACTAATTTACTATTTGAAACTTCAAATGTAGCCCTAAAGGACAAAATAGCATTACCCCTCATGGGTCGCCAGAATGGAAATGTATGTTTTCAAAGATTTGGCAAGATTAAGGTTGGATGGAGTCAGTGTAATGTAACAATAATTTATAACTGTACAATAAATGGGCACTGTGCAACGAGTTTCAAGCCTATAAGAGTGCTTGTTAATAGTACAGGGCTTATTAATGGCACAAGCTTCTTTGAAAAAATGTTATCTGTGATCTTTTGTTTAAAGGGCTGCAAGACAAAGGAAATCACTCTGTTCCAGTCAATATTACACTTAAAGTAAATAATTGTTATTTTATCTGTGGTAGAAAAGCATACAAATGGTTACCGAGAAATTGGTCAAGCAGTTGCTTTTTGGGTTATTTAGCACCAGCTATAAGACATACATTTTCTCTTCCCCAAGGTAAAATACAAAATGTACGTGCTGTTAATAAACCTGTTAATCCCATAGGTAACGTTGATGCATCCTGGATCTATCAACACGATTTGGCCCATAGTAGCAGCAAGGGGCTATCACACATGGACTTGGGCGATTATGTTATTTCCTGGGCTGGTATTCTTCCAGCGTATGGGACAGTAAAATCCATTTGGGAGCTCAGAAAACTGTCAAAACTGTTAGAAACTCTGAGCAATGCAACTTTTTCTGCGCTAGAATTGGTGACGGATGAGTTAACTGCAATGAGGGCTGTAGTATTTCCGAATCATATGGCGCTCGACTTCCCCCTAGCGATGAAAGGAGGTACTTGCGAGTGTTGTCCGTTCATTCCAGACAACGAATATGACATTAACAGCCATCTGGAGATCCTACAACAAGTTTCTGAACTTACAAAACCAGGACAGAATCCATTAACTGACTTTTTCCAAAATTGGTTTGGAAATTGGGGAACAGTACTTATGAATGTCTTAATTGCTATATGTGTTGGTGCTATTATATTCCTACTGTTGGGTTGTTGTTGCATTCCTTGCATCCGAATGATAATATCAAGTGTATTGTCTGCCATTCCTTGCATCCGAATGATAATATCAAGTGTATTGTCTGCCAATGCAACTAAAGCTTATTAACTGTATGAATAAAATGTATTACTTATGATACAAAGTGTTGTAAGGGGGGAAATGTAGTAAGAATCTTTGTGTTCAACATCTTTGTATCATGTATAGTAAGGGTTAAAATGTGAAACTGCATTGCGTGCAAAGAAGCAAGTTAAAATAAGCTGTTTTTCTTGTAAAGAATTTGCTGACCAAAGAGGAATGCACAGATGTTACCTTGATCCAGGCACAAGCTTATCTTGTGACTGACCTCTGACCATCTAAGGCTCCAGTATGTGAATTTATAGCCTTGACTGAAATTCTTTGTCTAGTAACCAGTTACTGTGTATGTGCAGAGAAGAGTATAAAAACCCATGTGAAGTGTACAGAAATTAGACTGCTGACATACCATGTACTTTGTAGCATGTCTCCATGCATGTAAAATAAACCTTTTTGCTTATTTTTATCTGCATGATTCTTCCAGTATATGTTAAGAGTACAAAATCTTTTGACAATAGCAATTATTCATTTTTACTGACATCGGAAAGGAGCAAGAAAAAGTTTCCCCAATGGGGTACTTAGCTTTTAGTTGAAGACACTGGTTCTGAAACTTGAAAACGAAAATTTCAGGAGTCGGCCGACCGGCGCTTGCAAACTGCTTCTGCTTCAGGCACCGCACAGCAAGAAAGAGTGATGTAATGGCATTGGCTGCATGTTTTATACCCCTGATGACATGACGTCATGACGGAAATGGATCCCATTCCTAAGTCAAAGTACGATTAAAGTTCATGAAATTAGTATTGTTTCACTCTTTGATGTCAGCCAAAAGTGCTCTTCACAGCACCCGCAATGTGCCCAGTAATGACTCCTTCTGCAATTCGTATGGGGTTAGATGAATTGGTAACATATCTAAATATGACTGTAAATTCCCCCTACTACTATTGGAACTGCCTGGGTATCTTTCATCCACATGGCTCTCATTTCTGCCTGCAGATCCTGGTATTTTATGACTTTGGGTCTCTCTGTACGCAAGACACTGTAGCCACTGGGTGTGGCAATTTCAATGATCAATGCTACTTTTGTCTATTTTTCTTGGACCACTATATCCGGTTTTCTAGCATCTATCTTTTGAACTGTTGGTAATGGGTGATTCCATGTGACATAAACTTCATCATTTTCTAGGATTCTTTGTGGCTCATGTTTCCAGTGTTTTTCAGCCACTTCAATACCATAATGTTTGCACAATCCCCAGTGCAACAGTCTCGCCACATCATTATGCCTTTCAGTATACAGTCCCTCTGCCATTAGTGCAACACAACCAGCAACAAGGTGTGTGACCGTTTCCAATTCGATTTTACAAAACCTACATTTGTCTGTTTCTCTCATATGTTCAATGGAGTTTGTAAACCAGCATGAAAGTAGCCCACTGTCTTGGGCTGCCAATATTAACCTTTCATTTCTTTATTTTGAATTCGCCTCTCCTTAACCATTCCTGCGTTTGTTCTTAATCAACATTAGGCTCTTCCAGAAGTTTTCTATACTTGCAACTATATTTGTTTTTTCCACATTTCTTGCTTTCTCATCTGGTCCTTCACCTTATATTCTTTTGTTTTTTGATACATTCAGTTGCTGCCTGGTCTTTATCCACTTCTGGTTTGATTTCCATTCCTGCTTGATGTCAATATGCTTCTGCTAAATTAAGCAGAGTTGTCATCTTAGATTTATTCTCCTCAGGTTTCAAAACTTTCATTACATTCGGATCTTGTGAGGCCAGCAGACATGTGTGGAGTCCCACGACTGCAGATCTATACATGTAATTAGTTTCAAGGAGACCCATCCCTCCTTCGGAACGGGGAATATATAACCTTGGTATACACTGATTTTTATAAATCATTTGGTGAGCATGGAGCATTCTTCTTATTTTAATATCCAATCTATCCAACTCTTTTTGGGGCCAGTCGGTCACTCCAAAACTGTAAATTAGGACAGGAAGAGCAAACTGATTTATAGCTTGGATCTTGTTCCTAGATGTCAATGCTGTTCTCCGGATTAATTTAAGTCTTCTGAAGTATTCCTTACTGAGTTTTATTTGAATTTGTTCATGTTTTATTGCTGATCCTTCATCATTTCCCAATAATTTATACACTCCCTCTTGTTCAAGTTCTTTTATATCACACTCTTGTCCCAAACTGATTCCTGGTGCTGCAGTTTTCCTTTTTAAAGGTTGCTTCTGCACATTTATCAAGACCAAATGAGATTCCAATATCATCTGAAAAAGTTTTGACAACCTGCAGCCGTGCTTTCAGTTCCTCATCTGATGAGCTATACAGTTTTAAATCATCGACAAAGAGAAGATGAAAAGTCATTAGACTTTGTTCTTTTCTAGGAGCCAAATTGTAGCCATGGCCTAAGCTGTTAAGTAAACAGCTTAATGGATTAATGGCAGGGCAGAATAGCATACGATGACAGAGAGTCACCCTGGAATATCCCCCTTTGAATTTTTATCCCTGAGATAATAATCGGTCCTTTATCATGGCTTAATTGCAAAGTGGTCTGCCACTGTTTCATGGTTACTGTAATGTAGTCAGTGTAGGGTGTATCTTATATATTTTTAAGCACTCTTTCATCCATGAATGTGGGATACTATCAAATGCTTTTTTGCACTCAATCCATGCCATACTTAGATTCTTCCCTTTTTACAGTTCTCCACTATAACTTTAACAACAAATAATCCTTTGTTCCATATGACTTTCTTTTATTGCCCTTTTGTTCTACTGCCATAATTGAGTTTTCTTCTAAATGACTATAAACTCTGTTGGCGTCAATTCCTATGTATAGTTTATATGCCGTTGGAAGAGTCTTAAGAGCATTGTTTTTCCTGTTGTTAACCAGTGCAGTGTCTGTCTGGGGTGCGCATTTAAATAGTTCGTACTTGTGGCTAAATCCTCATGCAAAAAAGTGGTACTGCATCTGGGCTTGGGGTTTTCCAATTAGAGGCTTTTCTTAACTTTGTTTCAATCTGTCTGGCTGTTACTTCATCCTATTTCATATCATGTGCCTTTAACCCTCGTATTCTTTCTTTTACTTCTTCTATCCATTTAGTATCTTTGTTATGTTCCACAGGATCTTCATAGATACTTCTCCAAAATGTATCTATTTCTTCTTTTTTTGGCAGTCTTTTGATTCCTTTTACCTTATTTCCCTGTGAGATACAGCTGATGATGATTTTATGTCTAGAGCAAATACCCCTGACCTTAACAGTGTGGGTTTTGTCAGACAGTCAGCAAAACTATTCAGTGAAGTATGTGTGGATTAATGTTGAGTTGGGAGACTGTCAATATTACCAGGATGGTGACAGTGTTGAAGGTTATGCCAAGGTCCAGGTAAACACAATGGACTGTATGCCCCTTATGCATTTACTGCCTTAATAACCCTTATGAAGAACTCAACAAGGTTCTGCAGATATGGACTTCCTTTTATAATGAAACTGGTTTATATCCATGGATAAAAGTTCACCTATATCACTGTTTGTTAATTCCGCTACAATATGTTCCATAACCTTGAAAACAATACTAGTTAGAGTAAAAAGCAGCTACAATATGTTCCATAACCTTGAAAACAATACTAGTTAGAGTAAAAGGCAGCCTGTAATTCCCACAGTCAGGGACAACTTTATCCAAAGGCACCGCAGTAATTGTTCTCAACATCTCAAGGCTGTAATCAGTAAATAGACTCAGGCTGAAAAACTGACAGAGGGGTTTTGCAAGGTGGGACTTAGCACTTTTCAGCAGACATCTACAGATATTGTCAGGACTCACAGAAGTGGTGCTTTTAAATTTTAGCAAGTGTCAAAATGATTTTTGTCAAGGGTGACCTTCCAGAGGGGAGGTGTAAGAGGAAATGAGGGGATCAGGGGAAAAGAAAAGAAGGTAAGTGGGGTGAAGCTAAAAACACCGTCTCCAAGAATAATCAACTATACTCTTGGGGTTAGGGAAGGAAGTACCATTACAGGTAAGTTCAATACACAATTACTGATTACATCTCATCTTCTTAATACAGATGAAGGCCATAGGGTTGTCTCTTTAATTGGTTTGCAAACTGAAGACTGCAGTCAGCCTTCAGTTTCCTAATGTTAAGCTTGAGGGATTTGCACTTTTAAGTGGTGACCTTTTATATAATGCCATCAGCTTTTTCTTTTAGTTATACATTTTTTAGAGGTGGGAATTCTGCAATATGGGTTCAGTTCTGAACTTGATATTATCTGCATGATATGGGCACCGATGCCTCAATACATAAATCTAAAAAGGGAATAAAATTCAGATGAGCAGGCAGCAGCCTCAGGTATGGAATTTGCCGAGTAACTACATATTTTGTCATCAATAAACTGCCTTTTAGCTTTTCCCGGTTAGGGATTGCCACAGCGGAACTCCGGTCCACTAATGATTGGCAGTGAATTTTTAGTGTCGAGTTGCCAGGCCGGCACCCAACCGTCAAAAAAGGTGCACTCATACCCGCTCACTCCTACCTGCATGTCTTTAAATTCACTTGACCACGGAGAGGACATGCAGACTCCCCACAGAAGGCGCTCCAGCTGAGAATCTAATGGGAAAATCTCTTGCTGTGAGGCGACAATATTTTGTCATCAATAAGACTGGTAAATACAAAGCAAATGGTTTTACAGGAATCCCTCAAAGTAGAGAAGGAAGCAGGTTACCAATGCATCTGTCACCGTGGAAACATTTTTCAGAATGAGTCTACATAACTACCTACAAAAGGTTTTGTTAATGGTACTGATAAAGTAATTTATCCCGTGGGACTTCTAGCATGATGCTACACTGAACACTAGCAAGCCTGCATGACTCTGCACGATTTAACAGAAATCACCTGAAAGTCAAAAGAAGCGCCTTAAATCACTACAATAAAGTGAAATGAGATACTAGTAAGGTAAATGAGGGGATGATTGAGGAGAGGAAACCAACAGAAAAGAGGAAAGATAAGGGAAGATCACCAGAAAACAGAGGCAGAGGAAAAACCCAGATGAGCAAATCACACAGAAAACATACAGCAGGAGATTACAAACAAAAAAAAAAGCCTTAATAGAGAAACTAGTAACCCAGTAAATTAAATTAATGGAATGGTAGATGGGCAGAATAAGCATGCCACAATATTACAGGATCCGATTCTCAAAAGCAAAGAGCTGAGAGTGAGAGCCGAATCAGTGGAGGTAAGACTAGATAATCTCAGAGTCAAAATGGTGGATTTATAAAGACAGAATCAGGGAGGAAAAAAATCGTTGGCATACCAAAGAAATTCATGGGAATAGACTGCATAAAATCACTAAAAACAACTTCTCAGTAAATGGACTGGGATTCGAGCACAAAAGATAGTTGTTAAGCAAGCACACAGGACTATGTGGAGGCCCAGCAGGTGACAGTCTGGGGGTGCCTGACAGGAAGCTAAACAAAAAACAGTGAAGGCCAGGTATGCATGGATCAATTTCTCCAACAAACAAGGAAGAACACCTCTGTGTCAGTGATGAGGGTCTGTAGGGAAAGAGGGCCGAGATGGATGCTCCTCTGTCAAGTAACTGGTTTCATGCAGGGAGTAACCAGGTCCTTCATGAACCCATAGAAAGCCCAGGAGTTTCTGGAAAAAAAAAAAGGCAGTCATCATAGAAGTCAGAATGGAGCAGACAGGCAAAACAGATCAGAGCAGAGTGAAGGGGAACAAACGGAGGACAGAAAAGATAGTAGATATATATACATGTATATATATATATATATATATACATATATATATATATATATATATATATATATATATATATATATATATATATATATATATATATATATACACACACACATATAAAATTTGTTTTTTAAAACAACGGAAAGGACTGTTGAAAAACTACATCTCATGAGACAAGCAAAAAAGTAAACAGCAGAGAGAGAATGTAGGAAGACATCACAAAGGTGAAAACAGAAGTGGTGATAGGACAGTGCTGGAATTTATGCTACATGAAGTCAATAAGAAGGCAAAGCAATAAACTCTTTTAAAATAAAGGAAAACAAAGTCAGACTGATGGGGTGGATGTGGTCTTGTGTTTAAATAACACAAACAGGTTTTGTGTATATAATTACCTCCCACACAAAAAAACAAACACATGTTGTAATAAATACTGGACAATGGACTGTGAACAACTGATATAACTCTCCTTGATTTCAGAAAGACACTTACCTGCTGATTTAAACTCAGGTATGTGATCAGAGTCTTTTAGAAGTACATTAAATATAAATGGGTCAGATCACCTGCTACACATAGAAAAGTTGGATTATGGTTCAGGAGACACGGCACCCAAAGGTGAGAAGGAAGTGCAGATGCAAAGGGCATGAAGTGCAATCATAATAGGAAGCACAAGAGGGAAAGTAGAGAGATGAAACCTTAGTAGATAAAATGAGATACGGAAACAGAACATAAAGAAAGACTCAAGATGGGACAGATATGGGAGCAACAGTGGACACTAAGCAGCAATACATTTTTTTAAATTTGACCAGAGTCAGGCTGTAATTGTGAGTTTCCCCTCACAGTCACTTCCTGGTCCGCAGCTAAAGAATCCTTTTGGATAATACTATTTGCAACAGATTAATGATGGAATGTCAACCCAATCTTCCTGTATTTCTGTTTGGAAATAAAAATTTGAACCATGACTACTTTGCCAAAAATAGAATAGGAAGAATCTCGCTGGTCACAACGAACTCATGCAACTTATTTATTCTGATTTATTTTTTATTTATTTTTATTTATTTTATTTTACATTTGTTGACCGGGCTAGTCTAACTGGATACATGTCCATTTTCAGTAGAGCATAAGAATAACAATATAACAAAAGCAAATAAGTAAAATAGAGTAATAAAGCAACAGTACCATAGTAACATAGGTAAAATGAGAAAAGCAAATGGGCCTAACAAACAGTGACTAGAAAACATTTAGGCAAAAGCTAGACCAGACATAAACAAGCAAATGCACTAGACAGCACCAGGGCAATTGCAGAAAGAACAAAGTTCCCAAATCCTATCAAATTACTAAGAATAAAACAAGAGGAGAGAAATAAGTTTTGGAGGCATTGAAATAGGAGTGAAATACAGGTTTCAGTCTGGGTTAGCACAAGGACAGAGCCACTTAGTTTTTAGATGTTCTTTTGAATTGAGAAGCAGATGCTAGGGTAGATAGTTCAGGAGGGAGCTGATTCCATTTTTCCTATAGTGTTTGAGAAAAGACAGTCACCAGCTTTGTTGTTTGATTTAGTTAAGGAGACAAGTAGTTTATTTGCAGAGGTTTTATATGGAGAGATCAGATTAGAGAGGATGGGGGTATTGTTTGGGTGGTATAAGATCTTTTGTGTCATAAGTAACTGTTGAGAGAGTATATGGTTCTGAAATTCTAACCATCCTAGTTGTTTAAGGTTAATGAATCTAGCAATACTATTATAGCAGGTAGATAGTTTGGAGAAGTTGTTTTTTGAAAGGTTGGTATATATAGCAGAGGCATAGAAAAGGGTAGAAATGAGGTGAGTTTGTGCGATAGTTTGCCTGGCTGAGGGTGTAAGGAAGGGTTTGATTCTGTAGAGATTTATCCTTTGTTGACTGGGTTAGTCCCAAAAGGCCAGGTGACCAGAGACAGTACTTACACTAGTAGGGGAAATTTGGCCAGTACATCAGGAACTTCACCTATTTGGAGTTATTAGATGACACTGGAGAAAACCTACAACAACAAAAAAAGAGGCCTAAGGGAGGCAGCAGTAGCATGGAGGAGACAGTCCTGCTGTTTCATGGGGTGAAATGACTGACTACATTTTTCTGAAGTGTGATGGATGTGGAAAAGGAACCAGGTGAAGTAGCAGCAGAGAATGCAGCTGTAAAAACTTATTCAGGAGTGGCAGAAAATAAAAGAGAAAAGCAAAAAACAATCTGAAAGTGTCTGGTTTTGTGGTAGCAGATAATACAGTAACTGGTTTTGTGGTAGCAGATAATACAGTAACTATAACATAAGCAGCTGTGACAGCAGGCAAAAAAGGAGAGTAGCAAGAAACTTAGTAAAACAGTTTTTAAATAGAAGAAATAGACCAACTGTGAGAAAAAGAACAAAAAAATTACAGTGTGATAGACAGATATTATGTATGGCACAATTTGAACTCTTCTGGGTTTTAAAGCTCAAGAAATTTGGTATTTTATACATACTGGGACAAAGACATTTTGTGACTTAACATATGAAACTAATGGACTGATGATAAAATTTATGTAACTGTGTAATACAAAGGACATTTATCCATCGAACAATTATTTGTTTTTTTGTAGTAACTTAAATGTTAAACTTTGCAGTTTATAACTAATGAACTTGAAAAAGACTGCATTACAAAATGCAAGCAGGGTCTGTGTGAAATTGGTTGATTAATTCCACGAAAGGTAGATGAGAGAAACTTATGGAATGGAGGGAGGAGGCGGAAAATCATTTTGAAATGTAAATCCATGGGGAAACACTTGGCAAGTGTTATTTTTGTGGCTGGTCATAGAGGGACATTAGGATATACTGGCCAGCCTAAATCATACTTATTTTGTGCAGACGTCTCTCAATTAATGATTTAACAAGGTGCAATGTAACCGGTGCTGGAAGAAAGAACACACAGCAAGAACATGTGTGCCTGAATGCAGGTTGTTTAAAAAAAAGGGGGGGGGGGGCACTTTTGGATGGATTCTAGACAGCAAACACTAAATACTGAAAAAGAAGGGAAAAGGGAAGAAAACATACACAAGGAAGGAGAACAAGAGGCTGAGGGAAGAGGGTGAACTAGATGAAGAAGAAGCTATAGAAGAAAAAATATGGAGGAGAAAATGAGTGGGGGAAAAGGGTGCATGTAGGCAGAGAGGACACGAGAGGGGACCGATATTAATAACGTTTTTGAAGTACTAATGTGGAAAATCTGATTTGGAGGATAAGTGACTATTTGTACATAAACCCAGGAAAAAAAATGTTCAATTGGGGAAAGAGTAAAAAATATGAAAATGAAAACTTAAAAATACTTCTAAACTTAAAACGAAGGAAAGGCAACAATTTTAGAGTGCATTCAGTAAATGTGAACAATACTGACAAGGATACTGGAATTGTGTGCCAAATGTGATGTGGATATTATTCTATTACGGGGTGCAAAATTCGTGACAAGGGGAGGAAATATAATATGGAACTTAGTAAACATTCTGGAGTGACTGTGTTACACAACAAAACTATGAAAATACTACAAAGTAACATAGGTTCATACTAGGCTATCTGCCCTAGGGCATTTATAAGCCTAGCCAGAGTGTGTGTGGCTTTCACCACCCCTTAGGATGAGAATACTATACCCATTAGTTTGCTGTGCCTCTGTCCAGCAGTGACACAGAGATGATTCCCGGGGTAAACCTACGATCTCCCATCCACTCGTCAAGATTTTTCTTGAACAGAGTCAGTGAGGGGCTCTGCCTCACATGGACTGGGATTCTGTTCCATAGTGTAGGGAGTCTCTGGGTGATGAATCTGTCCCTCCACCTATTTATATACGTGTTGAGGTTTAAGTCTCTTGCTCGTGGCTCTGGTGGATTTGGATTTTTGAGGTGGAGCATGTCCATTAATTCCGGGTTGGACATGGCCTTGTATGTCAGGCACAGATCACCTCTGAGGAAGCAGTATGCGACTGAATAGGGGTGTACTTTCTTCAGTCGGTCAGCGTATGACATATGTTTGAGCCTTTATCCTTTTGGTGAGGAACTTTTGGGGTCTTTCCAACTGCTGCAGGTGTCGGGTAAGGTACATTCTGTACTCAATCATTGGTCTGATAAGTGAAGAGTACAGGGTACAATGACCTCTCCTGATCTGGATGTGAATCCCTTCATGATCAGGCGGGCAATGTAGAAGGTCTTCCTAACCACTTTGGCAATGTGAGTGTCAAAAGAGAGGTTACTGTCAACTTGGGTCCCCAGGTCCCTGATAACTTCTTCCGTGTTTAATGGATTACCACCTATGTGGTAATTAGGGGTTATCTTGTTTTTCCCAAAGGGTATGACTATACATTTTTTGGCATTTAGCTTAAGGCCATGGCTCTGGCACCAGTTATCCATTTCTATCAGACCTGGCTGGAGGATGTCTGTGTCTGATGGAGTGTCAATTATGGTGCCCAGTTTGCAGTCATCTGCAAATTTTGTCAGCCACAATCCCCCCTATGTTTGCCTGTACTTCAGAAAAATAAATGCCAAACAAGAGGGGGGCCAGGACTGAGCCCTGTGGGACACCCTTAGAGATTGACATGGCACCAGCAACTCTAACCCTGTGGGTTCTGTCCTTGAGCCAGTTTGCAACCCATCTTGTGACATATGGGTTTACATCTAAGCTGGTGAGCTTTTCTATGATGCCCGAGTGGGGTATTGTGTAGGTCAAGGTAGGCTGTGTGAACTGCCTTACCCTCATCAATGGCCTTAGTGACTGTTTCGAAAAAGTCGACCAAGTTCAAGAGGCAGGATCTGCCCTTGACAAAGCCAAATTGGGTAGGATCCAGTGTCTGTAGGTCCCCAATGTCTTTATTTATGAGTTACATTAGTAAGGCTGAGAAGGTTAACAGCTGTAGATGTGACATGGTGAGAACATGTTTATAAAATTACAGCATGATATGTAAATATAACTAGCAAGAAATGAGAATATTTCTTCAAATATTAGACTATGGGGCTAATATGAAAATTATAATTGCAGGGGACTTTAAATATGATTGAAGGAGAACATGCAAAAATAAAGGGAAAGATGCTAAAAAATCAGGAAGTGATAAAATGTGGTAAAATAGCTGTGTGAAACAAAAGTCAAGGGACTTGTAGAAGGGGGGGCACTTAGACCTGAGATTAATTAATTTGTATTATACAATGACCCCGCATTAATATTCCAAAACATGCACGGTGATTGGCCAGCGTGCCCGTTGTAAATCCCACAATATACCGATGGAAAAAAGGTTTGGTCGCCCGGACTTTTTTCGTTGTTATAAAGTACTCAAAATATATATTTTTTATACAAATAAAAAAAAAGAAAAAAGAAAAAAAAACGGAGCAATGGAGACTTTCTTTTCCCTTTCTAAGCATTGATGTACTGGGTATGCATGAGACGCAAGTTCCATATGCATGCTCAGTACATCAAAACAAGGAAGCAGTGTACCACAACCAGTGGAAGAACAGTAATGTGCAGTCATACAAAGACATTATTTAAGAAAGTAAGTATTTTTTTTCTTAAATAATGTCATTGTATAATAGAAATAACCGACTCACCCTCGTAATTAAACCACACCAACTGTGGGTAAATCTTCAATACACCACACCAGGTCGCCGGTTATTGCTTTATTATCAGAAGGCTTGGGGATAAGCAGATGGTGATACAGTTGAGATAGATTTTTTCAGACCATTTAGCAATATGGATGGAGGTGACAGAAGAAAGGGAGTATATTACAACAGGAAAGGTAATAAAGAAGAAATGAGAAATTATGGGATGAAACTGGACTGGGAAGTATTGCAGTTATGGAAGGATCATATAACCATGAAAGAATTCTGTAAAAACTTGTCTGAATGGTGGATTCAATGTAAAAAGAATTATAAAATTTTTTTTTTCCCCTAATGGCAAGATGATGCAAGAGAGGAACAGAAAGTGAAGTATGGAAAATATATATCAATTCATTAGAGAAATCAGAGAATAAAACAAAACAGCATTATATGGAAAAAGAAATACACCAATTTGCTTACCCAGGACTTCTGACACAGTAGTCTGCAGGGAATCTTTAAAATCTGTCAACTCATTACACTCCCAGAAAATATATTCCCAATTACCTCTTTCTTCCCATCACACCTCCAACATTTGTTGTCTACCCAATGAAAATTTCTTTGGAGTCTACCAGGAGTATAAAAAATACCTATGTAAACACTTAGGAGGCATATATATCTCCCCATTGTTTCTTTGTGAATTGCTTATCCAATCTCTCTTCCCAGTCCTATCTATCCTCCTCCAACTGATTCTTAGAGGTATCATGCAATATGTTGTATGCTCTACTAATTACTCCCTTTTAACAGCAGCTTCTGTTCTAGAGTCTACTAATAATTTTACCAGTGCTGGTCTTTCACTTAGGATCACCCTAGGCAAGTGAGGAGGATTATGCTGATATGCACTTTTATTTCACCTTAAACTGCTACAATGGAGCTTAGGAAAATTCTGAGAGAAATAATCAGCTTTCAGCAATGAATATTACTTATAGGTGGGGATGGGAACTTGATTTGCAGCAGTGAGGATGTATCAGGGGACAAAGAAGTGAAAACATAAGAAAACAGATTTTAAGTGATTTGTGAAAATATTTAGTATGAAAGATGTGAATTCAGGAACAAGAGCTCAGAGAAATGTACATATTATTCCCCAAGGTACAACAACTGGACTAGTCTTGACATAAATTATATTTCACAGGAACATGTGCATTTAATTGAAAGTTTTGATACACATATAATAACTTTTTCAGATCAAGAACCAATAATAACTAAACTATGTATGTATGCATAAAAGTAAGAAAAGTGCTTCCCACCTCTCTGTTAGACAGGAATTTAAGGAAAAGGTAGTGGAAATTACTGGGGAAGACAGAAATTTCTGCAGAAAATATTGCTAGGGAGTGAAATAAAATGAAGGTTGAGTTTAAATACAAGACAGAAATAAAAAAAGACATATGGTTAAGTAGTAACAAAGATTATTTAGAGAGATGGACAACTATTAAAGCATTACAGAATAAAGGGAATCTCGCAGAGCAAGAAGAGGTGCAACTGCAGAGTGCTAGAGAGAAAAATAAGAGACTACCTGGATAATATGCATGAGTTTAGAAAGATTGCTGTTAAGCAACTATTTTTGATAACTTCAAAGCACAAAAGCTTTTAGCACAATGTCTCAGACAACAGAAAGTAGAATGGGCTTTTGCGTAGCTTACAGAGCATACAAAAAGGAAAATACCCAGAAATCCTGCAGAGGTATTAGAAATATTTCAGAAATTTTATGAGAATATGCATAAAGCAAATGTGGAAATAACTATACCTCCCTAGCTTTTCCACTCTACTGTACTTACACTAAAACTCCCCTCTTATTCCTCTATCACACTCACTGCTGCATATTAATATCCTAAAAATGCCTCTTATTACCCATATCATTCATTAATACGTTGAACTAACTATAGAAATCTTACTTCATGAATGCAAATATTACTTTCTTTCACCCAATCCCCAACATAATCCAACAATCAGTTGTCATCCAATGAAATATATTAACCATAACTGCCTGTTTTTCTTTTCCTTGTGCCTGACTGTACATATACTGTATTCTTGACTGCATGTACATGTATCGTAATTTTCTGTGATTTCTAATTTTTTATAATACGTTATTGCAATTGTCTGCAATGTCTAAAAAAAATTTGCAATACTTTTTGTAGTATGTATATTGTATGTGAACCCATTGGACTTTCCTGGTAAACAAATAGAAAGAAAGAAAGATAAAGTACAAATGGAAATATTCAGAGAAGAATTAAATATTCCAAGATTAGAGGTAGATGAGGCTCAGCAGTTAGGACAGGAGGAGAGGAGATGAAAATGGTGATGTATAACCAACCTACAGCAATGACTTCAGGAACAGACGGTACTCCTGCTGAAGTCTGGAAGCTAGGAGGAAAGAAAGTGATAAAGATCTGGATGGTTTTGTTTAACAGTATTTTAAAAGGAGGACAAACACCAACATCCTGGAAGAAAGCTATGGTGGCCGATACCTAAAGATGGCAAAGATCCATCAGAGCCAGCTTCATGTAGGCCCATTTTGACTCTAAACCAAGATTATGATGTGTTTATGTCTATAATGGCTAAAGGAATGGAAAAGGTGCTGCCAAAACTCATAGATATGGATCAATGGGGTTTTGTGGAGGGGAGGCAAACATTTCACTACATTAACAGAACAATGATTATCCCACGGAAAGCAGAATGTAAGAAAATACCACTGGCGCTGATCTGGCTTGATGCAGAGAAAGCATTCGACAGATAAACTGGGATTTTATGAGTAGGGCAATGGAAGCATTTGCATTCCCTGACTCAATAATAAGGTTAATTAGAAGGATATATGAAGGATCAGAGGGGAAAAAAAAGGATATACAAGGATCAGCGGTGAAAAATAAAGTAGGGGGATTCCTCCTTGACAAATTATGTCTTAACAGGGGAACCAGGCAGGGGTGTCCTTTTTTCCTTTGTTGTTAGGGCTATATTTAAAACCCATGGCAAAGAAAATAAAGGACTCCAACTCTAAAATATAACTTGTATGGTAAATCAAGAAAAGTTGGCTTTATTTGCAGACGATATTTTGTGCGTGATAAAAACAGAAGGGAACATATTTCAGTATTTTGGAACATACTGAAACAGTTTCAAGTCTTTTCAGGATACAAAATTAATGAAGATAAAACAAAGGCAATAGCTGTAAACTATGTACCCACAGACAAATTGATTCAGCACTGCCCACATTTATGTGGATATGATGAAATTAAGTACTTGGGGGTATGGGTTAAAAAGGATTCTATTATGGCAACTAAGAATATGTGGGAAAGCAACTAAACAAAATATAAAACAAAAACTGAGAAACTGGAAGATCTGTTTTATGGATATGGATAGCAGGATACAATAAATGAAAATAGTTTTAGTCCCTTTAGTTTTATATGCAAGTCAGACATATTTTTAATCAACCAGAGGGGAAGCTATGGATAGGAATTAATAAAGAGTCAAAGGATTTTATCTGGGAGGGGAAAAGAGCAAGGAGTCAAGTGGGATAAATTGATCCTTCCGACAGAACAAGGTGGTTTGGGATGTCCTGATTTAAAGGAATATTTCAGAGCTACACAGCTAAGGCTCCTATACATAGCACAAGCAGAAAACTATAATTCAGCACGGAAAAGGGTGATGATGAAATGAGGGGGATTCAAGAAATAAGGACAGAATGAGATTTTGGATGCAGATCCTCAAGGAAAATAACAGTAGCCATAAAGAGTATTATATTCATGAAGTAGCAGCAAGTGTTCTAAGAACTAAGCCAACGTGAAAATGGAAAAATGAGATTCTGCCAATAGAGATGACTGCAATTAGGGGTACAGAGAATAGGAAACAGGGAGCTGGAATTTACTACAGGAAACAGGCAAAGGAGGCAATGTATTAGGAGCAAATAATCAGAGTGAGAAAGGTAACAGACTAGAAAGAGACCAATAATACAAACGGACTGCAGGCTAGAGACTGCCTTACCTATCAATGATAGGCAAAGAGAAAGGAATAGGGAGACCCTAAATGAAAGACCAACACTGGTGGAGTTTTTAGTAGAATCTAGAACAGAAGCTTCTGTTGAAGGATAATTAGCAGGACATATAAAGTACTGCAGGATAGCTACAGCAATCAATAAGAGGAGGTTAGAAAGGATTAAAGAGAGATTGGAATAACAATTCACAAAGAAACAATGGGAGGATACATGTATGGCTCTCAAACATGCAACAAAGTCTGGAAGATTTACAATTTTTGCTTGAAAGTGTTTGCTTATGTATTTTTATTCCCCAAGCAGACTTCAAAAATGTTTTCCTCAGGTAAAGTGCGAATGTAGGAGGTGTGATAGGGAAGAAAGAGGTAACTGGGAACATATTTTTTGGGAGTGTAATGAGTTGGCAGATATTAAAAATTACTTGTAGACTACTCTAATACAAATACTGGGTGAGCAAATTGCTATATCACAGGAAATTATTATTTTTTTGAGCTATGATACAGAATCAGAATTACCTAGGCATAGTAAAGCCTTGCTGAGTCTAGTTATAGTGGCTGCCAAAAAAGCAATTACTAGAAAATGGAAATCAAAGCTAAACTGACTGTATTAGAAGTAGTGAATATAGTAACAGAGATAAAACAACTGGAACTGGTATTTTTAGAAGAGAGTATGAGCAAATTACATAGAAAGAAACGGGAAAAGTGGGAATAATACAAGAAGAATAACGTTTGAAAGAGGAATACAGTTGAGGAAATTGAATAAGCTATGCAATGTTCAACTGACAATGACTGTATAGAAGATTATATGTGATGTTCAATGTTTGCAACTGAAAACAGTTCAGTTTGGTTTGTTTTCATTTATATAAAATGTATGATTGCCTATGTCATAAGTGATAATTCAATAAAGATTAAAGTACATTCATGCTGTATAAATGGTGCAGGTAAAAAGATAAATGTAAATAGAAGAGGCATATGATAGGAAAAGTGAAATAGTGGGGGGGGTGAAAAGAGAGGAACTGGACATTGTGTTAAAAGTGATGAAATGCATAGAGAGGTACTACTATTATATGTTGTACCCAATTGGTCAGCTGCCACAGCTACATTTAAAGGTGGATCATGCAAGAAGACTTTACCTGCATGGCATATTATCCACTAGATGTTTAAAAATCACTCCTACATTAACTTACCCAAATTCCTAAATCATTACAACTTGAAGTTGTCCAATGAAGTGAGCAATGCCAATGAGGGACTGTGTCAGAAACCCCATCAGCACAAGGTACACTGACACTGATGGGGACACCTACCCAAAAAGGTACTGATACCAGCACTGCCAAACAGACCACTCATCAACAATCACAGGTCCATCAATGTTCACCACTCCAAACCCCTTGACCTTAAGGCTCAAAGGCCTACAATGCCAAGTACCAGAAAGGCACTAACAGTACTGGCTCTGACATCAAGCTCCATTTTCCAGCCACAAACCCCAGAAGCAAGGAGTTCTGCATCAAAGGAACTGGCACCAACAGTGGCTGAGCTGATGGCAATCAACACACAAGGAAAGGAATGACAAGCCAATGACATCAACTTCAACTTAAGCAGAAGCATCTACACAAGTTGAATGTGGCAGTAACCAGATGCTCCCTTGTCACACAGTAATTGGCACAGAAAGTGTAACTGATAAGCAGGGCTGCTGGAAAACTGTAGAAAAATGGTGCCAAAACTGCATAGAAATTGCAGCAACAGAGTGACTGCCTGGTGATATACACAATGCTCTTTAATATTCAACTCAAATGTCCCATTAATATTTTGTGTGATGGTACTGAAGGGGGGATAATGACATGTATTTCCTTCATTTTAGTTGCCAAAAACACGTTAAACAGAACTGGTCTACATTTTGTTATGGATGCTCCAAGTACAACAGAGATCATCATCTAAAACAATGAATGTTGTTGTTGTGTCTTTCAGCTTTTCCCGGTTAGGGGTCACCACAGCGGAACTCCGGTCCGCTAATAATTGGCAGTTGATTTTTACGTACCAAGTTGCCAGCCCTGATGCACAACCTTCAACGAAGGAATGCCCATTCACGCATGTCTCCATGCAGAAGACGCTCTAGCTGAAAGTCGAATTGGACAGCGTCTTACTGTGAGGCAACAACGCTACCGCAGCACCACCACCGCAAATATCTAAAACAATGAATAACGGATGAAAAATAAATATAGATTTTGTCTCCTAAAATAAAAAGAAAAGCACAGTCCTCCAAGAAGATATAAAATAACAATAACATTCAGTTCTCAAAGATGACAACTATATATACAAAAGCTAAAGTATTTTCCAGGGTAGTTGAAAAAAATACAAAATGCTACCAGAGATTTTTATAGGTTTGTATGTGGTTACTAGGTTATTGGCTCAAGAGAAATTTTAAGCCTAGCCAAGCTTACCCCAAATTTCACAGAATACTGCTGACTTGTCAATAGCCCAGGGGAATTTCTACTGTTACAATACAGACTTGTACACATCAAACGCTCAAAGGCTGCCCCTTTCCATTATGGGTATATGTGCCAAACCAGGAGCATACTTGTGATTGCCCATCGCTGGTCGAAGTTACATCTGAATAAGCTTAGGGATAAGCTTTACCTCACATGGACGGGAAAGTCTGTTCCAGAGAAGATATAATTTTTGAGACTCATACCTGTTGCTCCAGCATGCCTTGTTCATGTCACAGACAAGGTTTACGTCATTAGAACAAGTATTTCTGATGATATCATACCTGTTGCTCCAACATGCCTTGTTTATGTCAAAGACAAGGTTTACATCATTAGAACTAGTATTTCTGATTACATCTGACTTGCTGATGTGCAACGGCTCCATTATGAGGAAACTATGTGGTCTCTCAAGCCGTTTCAAAGTGCATGGACAGTTACATGCTGAAGAGTGCAGTGTACTCAATGACTGGTCTGATTAGACTCGAGTACAGTTGAATAATGACTTCCTTGGACCAAATTACAATATACTATATTGTAACTTTGTTACATATTATTATACACAATAACTTTATGGCATCTAACATGTTTTTATTACCTTTTAAAAGGCTGGCATATATAGAACATGTTCACTCCACATTTGCTGTCAAACCAAGGAGCAGAATGCAGTGTTTTGGGACAGCTGCAAGACATGGCAGTGCATTTTCTTGGGATCCCCACCACTGAAAATTGGTGTCTTTTAGAAGACACTGTGCTGCAACTTTGTAAGCATGTCACTGAAAACCAGGCACATCTGCCAGGCCTTTCAGATATTCATACATAAATTCCATTCAGAAAGCAGTGGTATTGATGTGGTTCATAGATGTGGTTCCAAAATATGCACTGCCTTAATATAAACAGGCAATGAAGGGCATCCTTGAAGAAAGTTTTCTATTATGGAACTGCTCTGTAGTCCAACTACTTATACAAGTCAACACAAATCTGTCTTGCAGCTTATGAACAGACTTTCAGTCCTGTAACTGGCCACTGTCTTTGGCCTATAAATGAAGGAGTGCAAGCTTTCCAGTTTGCCAAAGATAGTATGGCCTCGGGGCACTGTGACTGCTTCCACTCTTCAACAAGACTTTCAAGTTCAGTGGAATGTTCTGTCAAAATGTTGCACATGCAAGCAGTTCAACTTGTCATCTTTGCAGAATTACTCTTAGCCATGGTAATGCTGCAGTGGCCGATACAATGCGCCACTGAAAAAATCTTTTATTAAGGCCAGGCATTCAACACCGCTGGTAGACGGACACACATGGGGGGGGCTTGGGGAAGGGGGTTCCCCCCCGGGGATTTTTGGGCCTTTTTTTTTCCAGGGGGGCCAAAAGGGATTTCCAAAAAAGGTTGACCCAATGGGGGCCAGCCCCCTTTGGCACCAGGGGGGTATGAATCGTTCCTCCTGTTTGTTTATGTACCACATTACTGTGGTGTCGTCTGTTCTTATTAATAATTGCCCTGGATGCAGGAGGTACTTGAAAGCTGTAATTGCATTTATCACTACTAGCATTTCCTTTTGATTGATGTGAAGGTGCTTTTCCTTTTGGGACCATTTGCACTGAATGCACCTGTCTGTCATGTGTGCCCCCCAGGCGTAGTCTGATGCGTCTGTTGTGATGACTTGATTTGCTTGAGGCTTGCTGAATGGTAGACCTGCGTTTGTTTGGCATGCTTGAGCCCACCATAGAAATTCCTTTTGTAAACATGGAATTAGTGGTATTATTGTTTCCAAACTGTGGCTGTGTTGAGACCATAGGTTTTTTAGGTACCATTGAAGTTTCCTCATATGCAACTTTGCACATGGGATTAGAAGAATGCAAGATGCCGTGAATCCCAGCGCCTGCAGGATTTTCCTTGCCGTTAGCCTGGTATAATTTGCTAGTATCTTGAAGTACTGAGTTAGTTGCCCCTGTTTTTCTGGCGTAAGATAGGCCATCTGGGTGTTTGTGTCCAAGTTGGCACCCAGGAAAATTATTTTCTGAGATGGTGTTAGCCTGGATTTCTCTTTGTTGACGGTGTATCCCAGAGAATTCAATAACTGTATTACATAAGCCAGCTGCTCCAGAAGTATGTGCTTGCTGTCCACTTGGATCAGGCAGTCGTCCAAATAAGGGTATATTTGTATCCCTTGAAGTCTGCAGTAGGCAATTACTGATGCCAGGCATTTCGTGAATACTCTGGGCGCAGTAGATAAGCCAAAGGGCAATGCAGAGAACTGATAGTGGATTGAACCTGCAAGAAATCTGAGGTATCTTCTGCAGCTTTGTCTGATTGGGACATGCAGGTATGCCTCCTTGAGGTCCAATGTTACCAGCCAGGACCCCTTGCCCAGCATGGGAAGAAGCTGCTGTAAGGTGAGCATCTTGAATTTTGGTACTAGTAGAAATGTGTTTAGGATGGATAAATCCAAAATGGGTCTCCAATCAGTTCCCTTCCTTGGTACCAGGAATAGTCTGGAATAAAAACCTTGACCTTGCTCGTGAGTAGGTACCTCTTGAATAGCTTTCATGTCCATGAGCTTTGAAATTTGTATTTGAGCCTCTGCCCTTTGATTGTGTGGCAGGTTCGGCATGCCTCTCATTTTTGGAAGAGTGTGGAAATGAAATTTGTAGCCTCTGTTTATAATGTCCAGGATCCATTTGTCTTTTGTGACAATATGCCAATTTCTTGAAAATAATGCCAGCTTTCCTCCCAAGGGTGCTGCCACTTGAGCCTTGTTTGGCATGCAAAGGGGAAAGTCATTGGGTTTGTTTTCTGTATTGCTGTGCATTGTCTTCGCCACCTCTTGATGCTGGAGGTTGCCATTGTCTGCCTCTATATGATCCTTGAGATTGTCCTCTGCCCCTTCCGCGTCTGTATCTACCTCTTTGGGGCTTGTCCGTGGCTGGAAAGGACCAGTTTTTGTAGGCCAATTTCTACTAAAACGTGGTGGTTGTACCTGTAGAAAAGCCTTAACAGTTTGCATAGATTTAGCTTTTTCTTCCATTTTCCTTAGTATTTCCTCAGCATTAGTACCAAATAACACATCCTTTTGTAAAGGAGCATCCAGTAATTTAGCCTTGGCATGATCAGGCAGGGTTTGTTCCCTAAGCCAGGCATGTCTATGAATGACTGATCCTGTAACTGCAGCTCTACTTGAGGCCTCTAGAGCATCATAACCACATTGCAAGGTGTGCTTACCCACTTGTTCTGCACTATGCATCATATCCTGCAACTCCTTCAGATCTCGTTGTTCAGGTTGTGATATTTTATTCTTTAATTGTGATAACAGAAACTGCTGATATTTAAGCATATGGAACTGACAATTTAAGGCCCTCATGGCTAGAGTGGCCGAGGTATATACCTTTTTTCCCCACCTTTCTAAGGATCTAGACTCTCTTTCGGAGGGTAATGGATTCTTAGCAGTAGAGGCCTTCATTCCCTTGGGACCCTGAGAAATGGTTTCTGGGTCAGCATTTGGAAGTGTTCCCTCAAGGTATGCAAGGTTTCCCCGAATGATAAATCCTCTGGGGGGGATACAGAAGGAATGGACTGTTCTGCATCAGAATCTTCAAAAGGGGAGTACGAATGCTCCTCTTCATCAGAATGTTCTGAAATAATGCAGCCCTGGTCAGAAGAGGGAGATTCTTCCTCCACTCTGGGTCTCTTGTCCGGTGGGGGTTGTGAACCCCTGATAAGAGTAATTAAATCCTCAGCCATTTTGAGCATCTGCTTTTTAGGCATGGGGCCTGTAGATGGGCCCTGTGCAACAGGCCTCTGGGAGTGCATGGCTGATTTAATTAGACTTAGCAAAGGCCTTGATGGAAAAGGAAGAAGAAGGTCTGAAGACACCATGGGTGGAAGTAGATCTGTCCACATTAAGAGGTTCAACACTCACAGTGGCTTCGGTAGCTGTAGTCAGGGTGTGGGCCGAGGATCCTGCGGTCTCGGGTACAGAGGACACCGCCAGAGAAGCGTCGTCGGTAGTCAGGGGCTGCGTAGGCGCCTCACTGAGAACCGGACCACGTGTAACCGGTCTTGGCGTGGTGTCGGTTGAGACTGCGGGCCTCGTGTGTCGGTCTTTGTCCTTACGTTTTTTGGACAAAACGGTAATCGGAGTCTCCAACGACATTCTATAGTTAAAAGCTTTATCAAAAAAGTGCTGGGCGAACTCCACCCGACGCTTAATAGTGCGTTTATTAAAGGTAGCACAAAAGCGACAGCCCGAGACGTCGTGGTCTGGGCCTAAGCAAGGTATACAGAGGGAATGGAAATCCTTATGCGGTATTTGCTTCCCACAAGAAATACAATTGTTAACTTTGTCTGACATCGGTCTGAGGCAAGAAAAGTTTCCCCAACGGGGTACTTAGCTTTAAAGAAGACTTCGGTTTCCAGATTTTCGTAATTTCAGGAGCTGGCCGACCGGCACTTGCGAACTGCTTCTGCTTCAGGCACCGCGCGGCAAAAAAGACTGAAGAAAATGGCGTCGGCCGTGTCTTATATACCCCTGTCGCACTGAAGTCAGGGAAGAAGGCGACAACAACCGACGCCGGATCTAGACTTTGGGATTCGGCCGACCGAGGACCCGCCTGACGGCAGGAGAACCCATATGTAAGGACTGCAGCTGTATGCACGATGAACATCTGGACATTGTGTTAAAAGTGATGAAATGCATAGAGAGGTACTACTATTATATGTTGTATCCAATTGGTCAGCTGCCACAGCTACATTTAAAGGAGACTTTACCTGTATGGAATATTATCCACTAGATGTTTAAAAATCACTCCTACATTAACTTACCCAAATTCCTAAATCATTACAACTTGAAGTTGTCCAATGAAGTGAGCAATGCCAATGAGGGACTGTGTCAGAAACCCCATCAGCACAAGGTACATTGACACTGATGGGGACACCTACCCAAAACGGTACTGATACCAGCACTGCCAAACAGACCACCCATCAACAATCACAGGTCCATCAATGTTCACCACTCCAAACCCCTTGACCTTAAGGCTCAAAGGCCTACAATGCCAAGTACCAGAAGGGCACTAACAGTACTGGCTCTGACATCAAGCTCCATTTTCCAGCCACAAACCCCAGAAGCAAGGAGTTCTGCATCAAAGGAACTGGCACCAACGGTGGCTGAGCTGATGGCAATCAACACACAAGGAAAGGAATGACAAGCCAATGACATCAACTTCAACTTAAGCAGAAGCATCTACACGAGTTGAATGTGGCAGTAACCAGATGCTCCCTTGTCACACAGTAATTGGCACAGAAAGTGTAAATGATAAGCAGGGCTGCTGGAAAACTGTAGAAAAATGGTGCCAAAACTGCATAGAAATTGCAGCAACATTGAAAGCCCTTATCTGAGAATCATGGATTACTTTGAAGTTGATTCAACCATTCTTAAAATCAAAAGTGACTGCCTGGTGATATACACAATGCTCTTTAATATTCAACTCAAATGTCCCATTAATATTTTGTGTGATGGTACTGAAGGGGGAATAATGACATGTATTTCCTTCATTTTAGTTGCCAAAAACACGTTAAACAGAACTGGTCAACATTTTGTTATGGATGCTCCAAGTACAAGCAAGATCATCATCTAAATCAATGAATGTTGTTGCTGCGTCTTTCGGCTTTTCCCGGTTAGGGGTCGCCACAGCGGAACTCCGGTCCGCTAATGATTGGAAGTTGATTTTTACGTACCGAGTTGCCAGCCCTGATGCACAACCTTCAACGAAGGAACGCCCATTCACGCATGTCTCCACGCAGAAGACGCTCTAGCTGAGAGTCGAACTGGACAGCGTCTTACTGTGAGGCGACAACGCTACCGCAGGACCACCACCGCAAATATCTAAAACAATGAATAACGGATGAAAAATAAATATAGATTTTGTCTCCTAAAATAAAAAGAAAAGCACAGTCCTCCAAGAAGATATAAAATAACAATAACATTCAGTTCTCAAAGATGACAACTATATATACAAAAGCTAAAGTATTTTCCAGGGACGGTGAAAAAAATACAAAATGCTACCAGAGATTTTTAAAGGTTTGTAGGTGGTTACTAGGTTATCGGCTCAAGAGAAATTTTAAGTCTAGCCAAGCTTACCCCAAATTTAACAGAATACTGCTGACGTGTCAATAGCCCAGGGGAATTTCTACTGTTACAATACAGACTTGTACACATCAAACGCTCAAAGGTTGCCCCTTTCCATTATGGGTATATGTGCCAAACCAGGAGCATACTTGTGATTGCCCATCGCTGGACAAAGTTACATCTGAATAAGCTTAGGGATAAGCTTTACCTCACATGGACGGGAAAGTCTGTTTCAGAGAAGATATAATTTTTGAGACTCATACCTGTTGCTCCAGCATGCCTTGTTTATGTCACAGACAAGGTTTACATCATTAGAACAAGTATTTCTGATGATATCATACCTGTTGCTCCAACATGCCTTGTTTATGTCAAAGACAAGGTTTACATCATTAAAACTAGTATTTCTGATTATATCTGACTTGCTGATCTGCAACAGCTCCATTATGAGGAAACTCTGTGGTCTCTCAAGCCGTTTCAAAGTGCATGGACAGTTACATGCTGAAGAGTGCATTGTACTCAATGACCGGTCTGATCAGACTCGAGTACAGTTGAATAATGACTTCCTTGGACCAAATTACATTACACTATATTGTAACTTTGTTACATATTATACACAATAACTTTATGGCATCCAACATGTTTTTATTGCCTTTTAAAAGGCTGGCATATATAGAACATTTTCACTCCACATTTGCTGTCAAATCAAGGAGCAGAATGCAGTGTTTTGGGACAGCTGCAAGACATGGCAGTGCATTTTCTTGGGATCCCCACCACTGAAAATTGGTGTCTTTTAGAAGACACTGTGCTGCAACTTTGTAAGCATGTCCCTGAAAACCAGGCACATCTGCCAGGCCTTTCAGATATTCATTACATAAATTCCATTCAGGAAGCAGTGGTATTGATGTGGTTCATAGATGTGGTTCCAAACTATGCACTGCCTTAATATAAACAGGCAATGAAGGGCATCCTTGAAAAAAGTTTTCTATTATGGAACTGCTCTGTAGTCCAACTACATACACAAGTCAATACAAATCTGTCTTGCAGCTTATGAACAGACTTTCAGTCCTGTAACTGGTCACTGTCTTTGGCCTATAAATGAAGGAGTGCAAGCTTTCCAGTTTGCCAAAGACAGTATGGCCTCGGGGCACTGTGACTGCTTCCACTCTTCAACAAGACTTTCAAGTTCAGTGGAATGCTCTGTCAAAATGCTGCACATGCAAGCAGTTCAACTTGTCATCTTTGCAGAATTACTCTTAGCCATGGTAATGCTGCAGTGGCCGATGCAATGCGCCACTGAAAAAATCTTTTATTAAGGCCAGGCATTCAACACCGCTCGTAGACGGACACACATGTTTGTACATTGTAAATTAACATCTTCCTTACCCTGCATAAAGTTTTGTAGCCGATGCCACAGCACTGGGCTCTGGCAGGACACCTTCTTCACAACACCTACAAACTGATTTAATTTTTGGAAGGGGACACCCCAGATATCAACACAAGTGTAAGAGTAAATGGGGGGGGGCATACACATGTCACATGCATGGATTAAGTGTAATAGTCCAAAAGTCCCTTTTGGAAACAGTGCTGAAGGCCTTGAACATGCACCTTGTACTGTCACAACTATTAAGAAATTTTCCTAAAAGCCTTCACAATTCCTTTTCAACACTTTGACCAAGGTCTTGACTGCTGCTGACATGGTGCAAGAATTTGATACCAAAAGTGGCTTTTCAGATGCTCTTTGCTAGTGGCTTTGCCAAAATGGTAAGCACACTGAACCCACAGCAAACTGTAGTCTCATCCACAAAAAGACCATCTCATCCTTAAGCTGCTGTTTTAGGAAGGTTTCGTGCTAAGAATGCAGTTCTTGAAAGTAAGTGGCTCAGAGATGTATAGGGACAAGAAGACTACCAGCTATGTGTGTTTGCAAAACAAATCCTTAAAACTGAAGTTTTTTCCAAAGAAAGGTCTGCTGCCACCTGTAATATGAAAAGAGAAAAAGTTATGTTAGGACAAGAGCAGATAAAAGGGCACATATTAAGTTAACGCAAAGCTGTGAGATTAAAATAGTAAGATTAAAACTGATGCCATACCTTCTTGGGTTCTTCTGTGCTTCTCTTTTCATTCCAAATGTTTCCTTAACTTCAAACTCAAATACCTTCCACATCTCATCACAATATTGTACCACAATTCCTGAAGTACAGAAGAGACTTCCATGGAAGTTAATAAGGTTGAAGTATTAAGTTTACTCGATGAAATGCTATTACAGCACCTGTTCTCAAACAGGATAATCGACTAGACATAAAATGGCCTACAAAAGCCGTTAGCCAATACTTACTTATGAACCTATAATAAAAAGAAAAGTTTTAGCCTGGCATCTGGCACAAAGGGTTAAGACTGTGAGCAGTACTTCCCTGTGGTACGGGGCTTGATTCTAACAACCCTCATTTATCTACTGTGACCTTAAGAAATCAAGAGACAAGTGCATGGGGGTAATTGGGCACTTGGACTAGTCTCTTCAGTAGTTCTCTTGGACTGCAAGCCTACCTATGAACATACTAAAAAGCAGGCGTCTTGTTGTGCAAGGCTACAATACAGTGGGGACTCAGTTTTTGCCCTTTCCCACTTTGGTGCATTTCAGAATTGTTTACATACAATTAGCAAGGGGTATGAGAGGTGTAACCCACCATGTGCTGGGTACAGGAGGGCTTCCATTCGGGATTTTGTGTTTCAACCTCCCAGGAGTCAGTAGAAAACAGTACAGAAATACATACCGGATCGGTCAAGGCCCGGGTTAACGACAGTCACCAGTACTGTTGGCCAAAAGGGTGCTAGCGGAAATTGGGCTACTGTTGGCCGAAGGAAGAGAAGAGGGGGAAGGCATGGCAGAAGGCAGGTAAAGGCTAGGACTGCGATAATGAGGGTCGGAACTTTGAATGTTGGCAGTATGACTGGTATAGGGAGAGAGCTAGCTGATATGATGGACCGAAGGAAGGTTGGTACATTGTGCGTGCAAGAGACCAGATGGAAGGGGAGCAAGGCTAGGGGTATCGAAGGCGGTTTCAAATTGTTTTATCATGGTGTGGATGGGAGGAGAAATGGCGTAGGCATTATCCTGAAGGAACAGTATGCTAAGAGTGTTTTGGAGGTGAAAAGAGTGTCGGACAGAGTGATGTTTATGAAGTTGGAAATTGATGGTGTAATGATGAATGTTGTTAGTGCATATGCTCCACAAGTTGAGTGTGCGATTTGGAGTGAGTTGGATGAAGTGGTGATGACTGTACCCAAGGGTGAGAGACTGGTGATTGGAGTAGATTTCAATGGACATGTTGTTGGTGAAGGGAACAGAGGGGATGAGGAAGTGATGGGTAGGTATGGTGTTAGGCAAAGGAATGCAGAAGGTCAGATGGTAGTGGATTTTGCGAAAAGGATAGACATGGCTGTGATGAATACATATTTTAACAAGAGGGAGAAGCATAGGGTGACATACAAGAGTGGAGGAAGATGCACACAGGTGGATTATATCTTATGTAGAAGGGCCAATCTGAAGGAGACTGGAGACAGTAAAGTGATGACCGGGGAAAGTGTAGTTAGACAGCATAGGATGGTGGTTTGTAGGATGACATTGGTGATCAAGAAGAGGAGAATGAGTGTGAGGCAGCACCAAGGATCAAATGGTGGAAACTGAAAAAGGGTAATTGTGAGGTGATGTTCAGGGAAGAGTTAAGAAAGGCACTGGGTGGCAGTGAAGAGTTACCGAATAGCTGGGTAACTACATCAGAGCTAGTAAGAGAGATGGCTAGAAAGGTGCTTGGTGTGACACCTGGAAAGAGGAAGGAGGACAAGGAGACCTGGTGGTGGAATGAGGAAGTACAGGAGAGTATACAGAGAAAGAGGTTGGCGAAGAAGTGGGATTGTCAAAGAGATGAAGAAATTAGACAAGAGTATAAGGAGATGAGGTGCATGGCAAAGAGAGAGGTGGCGAAGGCTAAGGATAAGGCATATGAAGAGTTGTATAAAAGGTTGGACACTAAGGAGGGAGAAAAGTACCTATACCGATTGGCTAGACAGAGGGACCGAGCTAGTAAAGATGTGCAGCAGGCAAGTGTGATAAAGGATAATGAGGGAAACATACAAGCGAGGAGAGTGTGTTGAGCAGATGGAAAGAGTACTTTCAGGGGTTGATGAATGAAGAGAATGAGAGGGAGAGAAGGTTGGATGATGTGCGGATAGTGAACCATGAAGTGCAGTGGATTAGCAAGGAGGAAGTAAGGATAGCTATGAAGAGGATGAAGAATGGAAAGGCTGTTGGTCCAGATGACATACCTGTGGAAGCATGGAGGTGTTTAGGTGAAATGGCAGTGGAGTTTTTAACTAGATTGTTTAATGAAATCTTGGAAAGTGAGAGGATGCCTGAGGAATGGAGAAAATGTATTTCGGTACCGATTTTTAAGAATAAGGGTGATGTGCAGAGCTGTAGTAACTACAGAGGGATTAAACTGATCAGTCACAGCATGAAGTTATGGGAAAGAGTAGTGGAAGCTAGGTTAAGAAGGGAGGTGATGATTAGTGATCAGCAGTATGGTTTCATGCCAGGAAAGAGCACTACAGATGCGATGTTTGCTCTGAGAGTGTTGATGGAGAAGTACAGAAAAGGTCAGAAGGAGTTGCATTGTGTCTTTGTGGATTTAGAGAAAGCATATGACAGGGTGCCTAGAGAGGAGTTGTGGTATTGTATGAGGAAGTCGGGAGTGTCAGAGAAGTTTGTAAGAGTGATACAGGATAAGAACGAGGGTAGTGTGACAGCGGTGAGGTCTGCGGTGGGAGTGACGGATGCGTTTAAGGTGGAGGTGGGATTACATCAAGGATCAACTCTGTGCCCTTTCTTATTTGCAATGGTGATGGACAGGTTGACAGACAAGATCAGACAGGAGTCCCCATGGACTATGATGTTTGCAGATGACATTGTGATCTGTAGTGAAAGTAGGGAACAGGTGAAGGAGACCCTGGAGAGGTGGAAATATGCTCTAGAGAGAAGAGGAATGAAGGTCATCAGGACTAAGACAGAATATATGTGTGTGAATGAGAGGGAGGACAGAGGAATGGTGAGGATGCAGGGAGTAGAGATGGCGAAGGTGAATGAGTTTAAATACTTTGGATCAACAGTTCAGAGTAATGGTGAGTGTGGAAGAGAGGTGAAGAAGAGAGCACAGACAGGATGGAGTGGGTGGAGAAGAATGTCCGGAGTGATTTGTGACAGACGAGTACCAGTAAGAGTAAAAGGGAAGGTCTACAAGAGGGTAGTGAGACCAGCTATGTTATATGGGTTGGAGACAGTGGCATTGCAAAAAGGCAGGAGTCAGAGCTTGACGTGGCAGAGATGAAGATGTTAAGATTTGCACTGGGTGTGACGAGGATGGACAGGATTAGGAATAAGTATATTAGAGGGTCAGCCCAGGTTGGAAAGTTTGGAGACAAAGCCAGAGAGGCAAGATTACGTTGGTTTGGACATGTGCTGAGGAGGGATGCAGAGTATATTGGGAAAAAGATGCTAAGGATGAAGCTGCCAGGTGACAGGAAAAGAGGAAGGCCTAAGATAAGGTTTATGGATGTGGTGAGAGAGGACATACAGGTGGTTGGTGTGACAGAGCATGATGCAGAGGACAGGAAGAAATGGAAACAGCTTATCTGCTGTGGCGACCCCTAACGGGAGCAGCCGAAAGAAGGAGTCAGTGTTTCTGTCCTTCAGGATTGTGAATGCATTCTGCCAAGATAATACCATATATGAGCCAGTGAGCCAGACCCCCGAGAAACAAACAAACAAAAAAAAAAGCCAATATGAATACTGCATGTAGCAACTAGGAATAAGACAACCTGCAGCAAAATTCTTCTGCAACAACATCCTCTGCCAGCGCCAGCCTATGTATATGCCCAATATATCACTAACAGTGGCTTGAATGTGTTCCCACACCACAGGCAAGAAATTATACAAGTACCACTCTAATTTGCACCGAGACCACACACGACAGAAAGAAAAGAAAATAGAGGGATGCCAGTAAATGTCTATTGCAGGGCTCAGTTCACATGCACTCTGCATAAGAAATTGAACCGGCAAGTACAACCATCATATACAGAAACAAGCCCCACCTAGAAGAAAACCAAACACTGTACACAGCACTAAGAAGACAACCTGTAGCAAAAGTCCTTTCCAGACTATTTACATGATGCAAAAAAGTTCTGTTATGTACCAGCTTACGCGCATGCCCAATGCAACTCTTACAAGTGTATTTTGAACGTGAAACAAGCACCAATATGTAAAAGATCCTCATCCCCAAAAGAAGCAAAAAATAAATAAATAAATGAACAAAACAAAACAGGGTACTACACACAGCTAGACAACCTGCAGCAAAATTCTACTCCTTCTCTTTAAACAGTACAATGTTAAGTGCCAGTCTACATATCTTCATTGCAAATCATGTTAACACTGACCTGAAAGTGTTACTGCACTCAGCCTATGAGACAGACACTCGAGTACCACATCAATATGTATGAAAACTTGCTGCATAGACTGTAGCCATTCCACTTGCTTGTTTACATGAAGAAGAAAAATGTAATGTGAAAGCATACCCAAATGCTCAGTGCCACTGTTGTAGGAGCTGTCTGAACGTGATCCTGCATCATTCATATGAAATGTCACACAGTCACATACTAGTCACTGAAACACCTATTTCTCTCCCTTGCAATCAAAAAGCATATCAAGTTACTGAAGTCTATATCAAATACACAAGCATGCAGTGAAGTCTGTTTCAATGTACCTGTTTACATGGTACAGTTACATGTTTTGTACTAAACTAAAGTCTAATGCTGGCTGAAAGGGTCAGAATACATACATGCCCCTTGCACATTCAACAGTGAAATACCACTGAAATTGTTGGTTTCCTGAATTAAGGAAGGGGCTTGTACACATGTATGTAAGAGCCCCATCTATCCCCAAAGTAGTCAATAAAATGCTATTATATACTTAAAACGTAAAACAATTGACATATTGGTGTAGGGGCAGAGCATCTGCTTGTGACACTGGTGATCTCACAATGACTATCAAACTGGAATGCTGGAGAGCTCGGCAGAAGTACAGTCAGGCAACCAATAACCAGCCAATCTACATAAGCAGCTTTTTTATTTTATTTTATTTATTTTTTTAAACTAACTTATTTCTAACAGCCAGCGAGGAAAAGCATAAACAAGACAAACGGTTTAGTACACACTGATCTTTGGAACGATCCTAATGCTGACCTACTGGCTCATAATTATACTGTAATAACTGATAACTACATATTTATGAACATTTTTGGAAGCATTCCTTTTTTAAACAAGTAGCAATATGTCAAAATCATGTCTGCTAGACAACTAGCACTTGCAGCAAACTTGCCCATCCAGGTGCCAGGTTCAAGTGAGACCTCACCCAGCACTTCATCACACATACCTACTGAAATACTGACACAAATATGAGAGCATTTCTTTTACAATGTGACTTATAAACAAGCATTATATCTCTGTAGCCATACCAGACAAGAGGCCATGCATCAGTAATGCATTTGTTCTCAATGATGTCAGCTTTCTGCCTGACACCATTCAAACTGTCCACACAGTATGGATTGCTCAATAACCATGTTATATGACAATATAACAAATTTCATGACGTAAAGTAATGAAACTCATTATATACTCAGTTCTGTTCAGGTAAAAACACTACAGGTTGGCGTAGTTTCATTTTTTTGCCATATAGATGGTTGCTTAAGACATTCAGTCATATGCAACAAACTGACATGAGTTATGCCCAAAAATAAAAGTGCAAATTTTCACAACTGTTGCTAAGACAAATGTGAATATTTTCATATCCCTGTGGATGAAAATCACATATCCTGTACTTCTGCCAGACAACTTCATTTGCACCATGATTCCTTCCTTATTTGTGTGTCACTGAAATATTAATGTAAATATTAAAATACATGAAATTGTTGCATCTTCATTTTTTCTACTACTTTTAGTTCCACATACATAATAGATGGCACGTTTTCAGCACAAAATAAGAATCCTGAATCAAATTTCCCTGTGTCACATTCTATAATAGAATTGTAGTGCATGAATTGCCCTGATTACGCTACAAACAAAAAACAGCTAAATTATATCCTGGTTCAGTGCTGCTATATCACGAGACCCGACCTCTAGGTACTGTTAACATCGTGTCTTCACTAAAAGCAGAGAGCATTGACTAGTAAATAGTAGTACAAGGACATGAAATGGCTTTGTTTCAACTCCAGTTTCTGCCTGTTAAAGTACACAAAAAGTATTTTGAATTAAATTGCTTCCTTTATACAGGTAATATGTTAAACTTCAAGCACTCTTCTATTGCTTTACCGGCTTTCAAAGCCAGAACACCACATCTTGTTTAAATTTTACTTCTGATTAACTTCTAGTATATGAATAAGAAATTTCCATGCACTACAAGGAATTTTGAGTGGGTCAGTGGATCATAACGCTGTATTATGTGTTCTCGACATGGATACCAAGAGTCATCTCTCAGGCTTCGCACTTGAGGTGAATTTCTTGGCATCCGCGTCTCAAACACATAATAAAAGCAGTTGCGATCACTGACCCGCAAAATCCTCTATATTATAAATTTATAAATGCAAATTTCCATAATCATGTCAATATCTTCCACTCCTCTGTAGCTCAAGTTCAAAGACACCACCCAAGCTTGAGATGGGCATTCTCATTTGTACCTTCTTCAGTTTCTGCCACTAAAATATAAATGCATATATTAAAAATGTACAGCATCTCATACATTGCTCTAACTAACTAAATTAAGTGTTGATAACACCTTTCTCTACACATTAACATTAAACTGAATTCTTCCACACATCTTAGGAACCCATAACATATTCTGCAAGACTAACAGTAATACAATATTATACAAATATGTGAATTTTTAAAACCACTGCTATTCTAAAAACATTAATCATATCTTCATTTCCATGTGGCACAAAGTCACAGAGCCTGTTTAACTTTGTTTCACCCATCTTCATATGTACCCTGGCACCAGGCACTGCAACCATTATGTCCTTGACAAATAAATATAGATGTAAATATGAAGAAATGGCTTACACTGGTGTAACAAGAAAATATAATGCCTTTCAGCATCTGCTTAAAATTCTGAGCAAATATGCACTTATCACCACACTCACCAGCATCATTATTATACAATATAGAGTGAAATTTGGGAATACACAAGTGCATTTATGACAAATTACAGGCGTTTCAGTTAAGCAGCACAAAATTACCCTGCTTCTTAGAATGGGCGGCAGGCACTACCAGCCACCGAGACCTCACTCCTGAAACAGTCCAGTGGCCTAGGAGACATTAGTACAGCTTGGGTTATATATAGTATTAAGTGCACCACTCTCTTTCATCTGCATCATCGCATCATCCTAACGCTACATTCATCAACATTCATTCATCAGCTGTCAATAGAAGAAAGGCAGTGCTGGGATCCCTCTACCCAACCACTATCGCCTACTTAATGTTCAGTGTCGGGATGAGGGAAGCATCGGCACTTCACTGGAAGAGACAACATCTAACTGTGCTAGACAACACACAAGGGCTGTCAGGTGTGGTCTAAGCAATGGTGGTTCTGCTGCAGTCCCTGCAAAATGTGTGTAATGTATAGTGATCACACAGTCCTGCACTACCACTACTATTAGCACGACTACTTCCACCATTAATACTACACCTCTCAACCTCTTAGAACAAGAAATCTGGACAAAACCTAAAATAATGGGAAGGACAAAGGCCCAACAATAGAGACAAATTGTAAATATTGCTCTTATAAAAAACTTAGAAAGTTGTTAGAATAACAGGATTTATGTTAGCATGCATTTTCTGAAAAATATGAAGTCTGAAAGCCAAATGTATGCCATTATTTAGTGACTTCAATACTTTATGATTCATAGGATCATAGGAGGTTACTAGGCTAAAGGCCCTGGACCCCGTAAAAGCCTAGCCAAGAGTTTATGCCCAAAAAGAAACCTCAGTCAGCACCTGTCACCCCTGTCAATGAGGGACACAGGTGGAGCCCCTGGGACAAATTTGTGGTATCCCATCCACTCATCACGGTTGCACTTGAAGAGGGTCAACAAGATACTCTGTTTGACGTGTATGGGAAGTCTATTCCAGAGACAGGGCAGCTTCAGGGAGACAACCTCTCTCTCTTCTCCAGAAGGTTTTGTTGATGCTGCATATTAAATTTAGGTCTTTTGAGTGGGTAATGCATGAGGAGTTACGACTTACAGATACACAGCATCTCTAGTAGGGAAGGGTTAGAGATTACCTTGTAGGCGAGACACAAATCACCTCTGAGCAAGCTGTACGATACCAAGTACAGTGATAGTGATTTGAGCCTGTCCACATAGGCCAAGTGTTCGAGGCCATGGATTCTCTTTGTGAGGTACTTCTGTGGCCTTTCTAGTTGGTGCAGGTGTTTGGAGAGCTATATACCAAACAGAGTGCTGTACTCAATTACTGACCTAATGAGAGAGGTCTACACAGAGGTAATAACCTAATTTTTCCTGGATGCAATCCCTTTACTTATGAGATGAACCAAGTAAAAGGCTTTTCTGATCACTGCTGCTACATGATAGTCGAATGTGAGATTGTTGTCAACCTGTGTACCCAGGTCTCTCACCATGGGTTGTGTACTTAGGGGGTTGCCGTTGATATGGCAATTGGTAGGGGCCATGATTTTGCTGAAGGGTATGACAATACATTTTTTTGCATTTAACTTAAGGCCATGACTTTGGCACCAGTCATTTGTTGCTATGAGCCCCTGTTGCAGTATGTTAACATCATCTGGAGAGTCAATGACAGCACCCAACAGTCATCTGCAAACTTGGTCAACCATAAAAAACACATTTTTGAGAAACATACCAAAAATATGTGGCAAAAAACTGGACATTCTGTGAAAATCTTGACAGCCATGATTAGTAGCACCACTGCCACCATTACTACTGCTACATTTATGGTTTCTTTTAAGGTAATGGTGACAGACAACTTAAAAATCTAGCATGACTGTGGAAAAGCAAATGAATATCATCTTTTAACATCACTATATCTGTGTAGGAGGAAAGGATCTTAATACCGGCAGAAACGTTGCTGCTCACGTGCCAAAGACCTCTGCTTTCGATCGTTCTCCAATGGAAAGCTCCATGTGTCTCTGATGTTCATTTTACATGCAGTGAAAGGAAGGGGCTTGTACATGATCACTTTCGGTACTTTGCTACATATCTGAAGGGAATTAAAGACGCCAGTGTCAACTGGGGTTTGGTTACTCACCACATACCCACCTACAAAAGACATTCATTTGGTCGGTACAGATCAGCTGACAGCAATGACAGTCTACAGTCATTAAAGACAGCAGTAAACAAAACTTGTACGTGTGGCATTTTTGTTAACATTTATTGTTCAAGTGCATATGCATGGTGAAATAAGATGACATGGCACTTCTGAAAGAAGCAGCTAGGTACTGTATGCAAGTATAAATAAGAAACATGATTAGGATACTTGGACAATAGGCAATATGCTTGTATATGCCTTTTTTTATATACAACCTATTACTTTCTCTGTACCAAAGTACTGTTCACAAATTACTGAGTATAGTTTCCTTATCTCTTTTTCTGTACCAAAGTACTGTTCACAAATTACTGAGTATAGTTTCCTTATCTCTTTTTCTGTACCAAAGTACTGTTTCTCAACTGGAGACAGTATTTTCACTAATCTGCAAACTGACATTTGTATACTGAGAAATTCACATTCACACATTTGTGAACCAAAAAGGGACTTGGTACACTGACTTCGGAACAGACAGCATCCTTGGTAGCACTAGTCTCACCACAAAGTCATGCTGATGATTGCTCATGTTTAATGAATTAAACTCAAAGTAACCTAAATTCCTTTTACTATACATTATAAATTCAGTCTGTTATGACCATCACTCCATCCACACACAAAGAAATCATGCAAGTAATGTGTTACAAAATCCACGCTTCCCAAGGATATTCATACAATCATAAATAAACATTGTCCAATCGTCCCATAAAAAGAACTTTACAAGCTGATGATGCACTAGCCCCCTCTCCAGTACCTCTAATCTGTTTATAAACTCCATCATTTGCTACGAATGTGGTTTTTCAAAATATATCGCAACATATTTAACAAAAAAAGACTGGCTTTTCTCTCATGATGCACTTTGATTTATTTGTACTTTATTTATTTTACTTTGTTTATCAGATTAATGAGCTAGTCCAATGACCCTTCCAAGACATTTCCAAATCCATAAGATAAGTCATGCAACAAAAAAATTGCAGAGATTTACAAGCTGTAAACAAAGGCAATGCAAGTAATACAATGACGTAGCAAATATGAAATGCTGAGTAAGGGATTACTCACACACACACACACACACACACACACACACACACACACACACACACACACACACACACACACACAAATATACTATGTCCACAATGCCATTTCTCAGAATATTCCTTTTTCCCCAAGGTAGGGTGATCTCAGAGTTGGTATACATATATATAAGGTTTGGGGGAGGTTTCCCCCTACATGGAGGGTGCAGGGGGGACTGGCCACCCTGCAAAAAGAAGTGTAAAGGAGAAGAGATTTTCAAGATTTGCTCTTCTCTAGGTTTTCAGTCTTCTTTGCTTTGTTTTTTTTTTTGGCTTGTCAGCACTCAGCATTTCAAGCGTTCAAATTTCAATAGGAAGACATGCAGTAATTATTCCTAGCAAATGAAAGTGGAAATGTATGTATATAACAGAGATAAGGAATAAAGAATTTATTAACAATACTAACATTTAGAGTCATTAAACATATGAAGACGTTCAACCTATTAAGAAGTGCGAGTATTAAGTATGAGGTGCAAAGGGGTACTAGGGAATCTTCCAACAAAATCAGCCACTCCCAGTAAAATATTTACATTTGGCTTTTGTCATAAGATTTTTAAGTTGCCTACAAGAAGATACCTGGTCTAACTAATATTGTTTTCTCTAACCAACAGAATGCTGCATTTACTCCTGTAATGTAATATGCAAAATTATACCATGATCCCCCCAAAACGTGCACGCTGATTGGCCAGCGTGCCCGTTGTAAATCGAGTTATACTAATGGAAAAAGGTCCGGTCGCCCGGACTTTTTTCCATTAGTATAACTCGTTTTTTTAAAACACTGTCTCGCTATGTTAAATGGGTTTAACATAGCGAGACAACTTTAAAATAAGCAACGGAGATCTCCGTTGCTTATTTTAAAGCTGTCTCGCTATGTTAAACCCATTTAACATAGCGCAGACAGTGTTTAAAGCACGGAGAAAGCAAGATCTCCGTTGCTAATTTTTAGTGTTTCGCTATGTTAAATGAGTTTAACATAGCGAGACAGTTTTAAAATAAGCAACGGACATCTCCGTTGCTTATTTTAAAACTGTCTCGCTATGTTAAACTCATTTAACATAGCGAAACACTAAAAAGCAACGGAGATCTTGCTTTCTCCGTTGCTTTTGCTCAACTCTGATGTACTGCGCAGGCGCGCGCAGTACATCAGAACTGCCGCGGATGCCAGACATCTGCGGAAGGACAGTAAACAGGCATTATACTATGCCATTATTTAAGAAAAGTAACAGTTTCTTTTCTTAAATAATGTCATGGTATAATAGCAATAACCCACTTCTGGGTGTGGGTAAAGCTAAATTTACCCACGGTTGGCTTTGTTTGGTCCCTCGGGCTTCGCCCTTGGGACCAAACCACGCCAACCGTGGGTAAATTTAGCATTACCCACACCCAGGCGTGGGTTATTGCTATAATATATAATGCACTTCCAGCCACTGTTTAAAGGAACTAACCAACTTCTCTCTGTATACTGCCAAATATTCCTAACATTTCTGTTGAATCTTTCAATTGAGCTCTAATATTCAATAATAATGTTTTCAATTTACTACTCAAGTATTCAGACCTGTTTACTGAAACTACCCTATAGCTGAAATAGCTGATCTGGTGATTTATACAAAGCTTTACAAACTGTTGTTAACAGACACAGAAGGAATTACTTGATGTCCAACAATGGACTATTTCAGTCTTAATTAACTATTACACATTCCTCAAATACTAACTGCAAAAAGGAATCCACTTGCCATGGACTTGTACTACAGCTTAGCTTAACACACAATAAAAAATCGACCACTTTAAACTTGTACCTGCAAAATTTCAAGACAGATTTTTACTACAGCTTTACCTACAATCCAATCTTGAAAACTTGCCTGCCAGGGCTCCGAATATTCACCACTATTGTATATTACTATGGCACCCCTTTATTTGCCTCATTTATTAATGCAGAGCTATAAGCTTTCAATAAATAAAACTTTTTTGTTGCAAACAATACCTTTAATGTTATATAACCTAAAATGGTTCCCCAATTCCACTGCACTTCCAAAATATTTCTACTACATATTGTGTGGGTAGAGAATAAAAAAGAATCTGAATCAGTATTTAAAATTCAATCTGTTTTTAAGAGCTACTATTATGCAACCAAATTTTTAAACTCGTATTTCAACATAACTTTGTAATATCAAGAAAAAGAACAGTGTCACACTTAAAAATACTTCTAACAGATGCTTCCACATTTTAAAATCATCTTTCCTGAACATTCTCAAAAGTATCAGTTACATTTCCTGCCCTTCTTTCTTGTTCTTCCTAGTATACCTTCTTCCTCACCTACACACACTTTTTTAGTCATTTCTTGTAAAACAATAATTTTTCATGGGTGGTCCTCCTACAGCCTAATAACAGAATTTGCTAATTAATGGGTGCTGACAAATGACACTACAAAACAGATCTAGTGTATCATTTTCAGTTACCATTTTCCCCATCTCCTATTAAACTTCTAATTGGAATAATCTGCCTTATAATTAAATTTGACTTCCCCTCCCCCATTTTTGACTCCTCTTCATAATTAGAAAGCGTGCCCCAAAAGTTTTTGGCATTCTGAAAGCCATTTTATACGGTTGAGGTTCACACTCATTCCTCCTATGTTCCTGCAAACAACAACATATGAATGTCACACCACTTTCCTCCAGTGAGCTTTTACCTCCATGCTGATCTAGTAAAAACTACAAGAAAAACCTAGCCAAGCTGTGAGATGCTTTAAACCTCCTGTAATAGAGGTCCATGGGATATATGCAAATTACCTCTTAAGGATATCAGGTGTTTCAGGTATACGGCTTCTGAATATCCATAACTTTACATTTTTTAACTCTTTGTGGATACAGTCAGGCCAATAAAGCCTTTGGTGTAAAATCTTCCTCTCGACATACGTAAACATGCTAGTAAACAAAACTTCAAATGGCTATACTACAAATAGGTTCATAGTTAAATACTAAGCCAACAACAACCAGGGGTTTTATAAGACTAGCCACACAACCCATCCCAACTGTGTCCCTATGTATGGTGGGCATTTATGAGAAGGGGTACATTAGGAAGTTTCTAAAGGTTATAGAAGGGTATGTTACTTTGGGCATAGTTACTGTCAGCCTCCATCTATCAGAGACATGGGGGCCAGATCCGGGGTGAATTCCCCGTTTCCCGGCCACTGCTCAAGGTGACACTTAAATATGGTTAAGAATGGACTCTGCTTCACCTGGATGGTGAGCCTGTTCAAGAGCATGGGGATCCTCCAAGACAATATATCTGTCTCACCAACATGTTCTATTTATGTCACAAGCAAAATTTAAATCCTTGTGTATAGTGGTTCTGATGCTATTTGTTTTGCGAATGTGCAAAAGGTCTCTCAGAGTTTATGATGAGAACTTCAAAAACTCCTATGACCCAAGTGTTAAGACCGTTTGCCAATAAAACTTTTTTTTCTAGGCTGCCATCAACACTCGTTTCCCCATCATGCACCACAGACACACCCAATCTCTCTACTTCTGCAGTCATTGAGACAGCCAAGAACAAACAGGCAGAAAAAAGGACATAGAAGAAAAAACGAGTACGGAAGAAGGCTGTCGTAGTAAAGAGGGACCTTTCTACTACACATCTGTAATTATAGTAAAAACATAACTTTCATAACCGATAAGGAGGAGTTCATCATTGGTAACTAACAAAATAGAGTCGCTAGCAAACAAACCTCCTTGGTGACCACTCTCACAGGAACAAGCCCAAGCTGACAGCAAACATGAAAAGCAGAAACAAGCTTAGAAACACATGCAGCCTGCTGTGCATCATGAAAGTGTCCATGGAAGACCAAGCTGCAGCAGTGCAGCAATCGCATGATGTGCTGCTGCAGAAACACGGCAAAGGATGTAGCCACTAGAATAGCAGAGTGAGCTATCAGAAAGACAGGAAGATCCCAGTTTGCTTCTTATGAGAAAAAGTAATACAGCCACTCATCTGAATGATTAAGATTACCCATTTTGAACACATATATATGTATGCCTTTGTTGAATTTAGTTCTGCTAGGCTTGTGACATATTTTTCTAAGGAGATGCAAAGTGGTATTCCTACTGATTATGAAAATTTGGCCAAGGCACCAAGGAACATCCCCTACTCTTTGCATGACAGGGGGACACTAACACTGCAGCAGCAGAGCTGGAGGGTATCATGGAGGATGTAGAGTTCATTAACCATCACAAAATATTCAGTGAAATGGAGCTTGGGGGGACAGATAACTTTAGTTTACTATACGAGTGTGACAAACCTTAGACTGTTAGCAGCATTTTCCTGGATTCATACAACAATAGGCTGCTGAACTTGAATCTGAACATCTGAATCATGCACATGCTGCAGAAAAAGTTGTAAACATTTCTGAATACCACAACCTGAATTTTAGGAGCTGGTCACACAGACCTTCTTTAGAGACAACCTAAGTTGCTGAAGAAGTGCTCCAACTTGGCAGAAGAAAGAAAGAGAATATATGCAGAAGTGGTTACTGACAGGTACCCTTTATTTTCTGAACAAGCAATACACAGGTATCTGCTATGCCTACATTGTTCAGCTGATATTACTCCGGACTGGCATAATTCCTGCATTCATCTAAATTGAACGTTCATACTATCGAATTATTTTACTGCTGGCAGAAGTGATCACATACTGATTTGATCTCTTCGGCCAGCATTACTTTGTGGGAGGTCACTAAACAGAAAAGTAGGAATTTGCCCTTTCCCCACTGCTGTGCAATCTCAGTGTTGGTATATATAATTAGCAGGGGGTGCATAGGAGAAACCAGCTAGACAAACAAAAATTTTTTTTTCCAGTTATTTTGAGTTTTGACCTTTTGGATCAATGTTTTGCCATTTGCTAAAGTATATCCATATAATAAACATGTTATATAATACTGTATAGATTATGCATAATACACATGCATACATATATATTTATGGTTTCACTTCATAATCTCAAAATGCTGAAATCTCGAATTTCAGCATTTTGAGACCATGAAGCTGAAACTTCAGAATGCTGAAAGTGCATTAAGAGCGGATTCCAATATTTGGAATCCGTGCTTATGCATTTCCAGTACATTATGTGAAGTGTCTGTCTGTGATGGTGTTCGGAATGTCAGGTGAGTGAGTGTATGTGAGCGTTTTTCTGACTTGTACGTGTGGGTTAGGGTTAGGGAGGTGTAAGTTGAGATATGTGTGTGTGTGTGTGTGTGTGTGTGTGTGTGTGTGTGTGTGTGTGTGTGTGTGTGTGTGTGTGCGCGCGAGGGAATGTAGAATGTGTGTGTGATTGTTTTGTTTTTTTCTGTTTGTGTGATTTTGGAGTTAGTATATACAAGTGTGGGGGGTGCAGGGGGGCTTTCCCCCCTGCATTTCTCTATTGTAGGTGTGTGCCTATGTGGTGTTTTGGTGTGTTTATTTGTTTTGTGGTGTGGGTGCTGTGGTTTGTGTGTGGTGTGTACTGTGTCTGGAGTTCTGATTTCGGCTTTGTGTCGGTGTTGTGATGGTTTCGGCTTCATGGTCTCGAAATGCTGAAATTCGAGATCTCAGCATTTCGAGATTATGAAGTGAAACCATATGTATATATACGGTTCCCCTTCATATGACTGAAACTACAAAAGCCTGAAATTCAAAAGCCTGAAAAGTCAAAAGCCTGAAAACACAAAAAAATACATATACTGACTTTAAACAACATAAATCATATTAATTTCCACTAAGTATAAGCAGGGGGCAAGCCCCCTTGCACCCCCTGCTACTTAAATATACCAATTCCGAGATTGCACTTAGTGTTAAGTGCAATCCTGGAGTTGATGTATTTAAGTAGCAGGGGGTGTGGCGGGCACAGCTCCCCCACATGGGGGTGCAGGGGGGCTTGCCCCCCTTCTCATACTTAGTGGAAATTAATATGGTTTCTGTTGTTTAAATTCAGTATATGTATTTTGTGTTTTCAGGCTTATGAGTTTCAGGCTTATGTTAATTCAGTCATATGAAAGGGAACCATATATACATTTTATATATATATATATATATATATATATATATATATATATATATATATATGGTTCCCTATTAGAATCCTGAAACACTATAAACCTGAAAGTCAAAATCCTGAAAACTAATGACTGAAAATGCAAAATCTCGAAAATGCAAAATCCTGAAAGTCAAAATCCTGAAAACACAAAATGGACATACTGACGTCATTGTGGCTTTGCTATTGTTAGCCCTGTGGTGTTAGGTCATGCGTTGGGTCCAGGTAAGTGTGCGGTTGGTTTTATGTTAGGGTTAGGGGCGGTATAAGTGAGTTAGGGTTAGGGTGCAGGTTAGGCATGTATGCAATAGTGACAAATATTGGGGTTAGGGGCAGTTTAAGTGAGTTAGGGTTAGGGCGCGGGTCAGGTGAGTGTGCGATAGTGACGGACCTTAGGGTTAGGGTCAGGGTCAGTTGGTAGATATTAGTGTCTTTATAGTGACATATTAGCATTATTTGTGTTTTCAGGATTTTGACTTTCAGGATTTTGCATTTTCAGTCATTAGTTTTCAGGATTTTGACTTTCAGGCTTATAGTGTTTCAGGATTCTGATAGGGAACCATATATATATATATATATATATATATATATATATATATATATATATATATATGATTATCAATGTGAGTGCACATGAACACACACAGGCACACACTTACACTCAGCATCAGGAAAGAGAAGCCGTAGTAAAGAAAATGTTTGTCAGAGTAAAACGAAAGTAAAACCAAAACAAAAGTGAAAAGATGCCCTCTTTTTCCTTGCTAACTTTGAATACCAATAACTTTAAAAATTAGGTCAGATGACTGAATGTACTTCAGTGACTTAGAAAACAAATCTAGGATATGTTTATCTTCAAGAAATCCTTTATACTTCTACAATGGACATTGAAAAAAAGAAGAATAGTGAACAGGTATTAAATGGTCTTTTGGATAAGAGATGAAGTCAAATGACTACTGTGGTGGCTTTGGGAAGATTACAAAGATACCACTGATAGTTAGATGGTGTTTAACATGTGTAAGGTATGCTAGCAAAAAAAAAAGAAAAAGATAAAAAGTTGTCTGAGCTACTGATGTGTATTTGTTGGTCAATATTTCAGTTGTTTTGGTTGGAGACTAATTGTAGGACAGGAAACTACAGTATGGATAGACTGGTAAGTAATCCTGGTTTACTTATAATGGACAATAAAAATTCAGGTACACAAATGCTACTGTTGGGACTTCCAAGATGGCTTCACACTGTTCAATAGAATAATTTCAGCTCTCCAAGGGTGAAAAAAGAAATAGAGATAAGGGTCAGTAATTCTGCCACTTTTAGTAAAATTCAGTTACTGGCTATTAAGTACACTGCCTGGATGCCAGCAAATAAGAAACTTAGAAAGCCTGAAAGAGAATCAACTAGAAATGGTGAAGGAAAACTGGGAAGAATCCTTCAGCTGTTCAGCAAAAAGCAGTTAAAGCTCCAGCTTTGGTTTAAGAGATGGCTTCCGGTAATTTAGTTAATTTAATGTTAAGAGGCAGGTGTGAGATTCAAGCTGCTGTATCCATCTGTCTTTAGAAGATTTTTTTTCTGGAGAATCAAAGCCTTTTTTGACACAGAACAGACTAAGGAGAAATACAGTAGTATGGTGAACAAAAAGTGAGCCATCAAATGAATGAGAATCTGCTTCTCATTTTGCTGGTAATAAAGCTCATAGACAGACTCTGCCAGTGAAACCTTTTCCAATGTTCCAATGTTCCAAATTAAAATGCTTCAGAGAGAAAAAAACAGGAGTTGAGAAGAAGCATCAGCAGTACCCTAGGCTAGAACCAGATTTTGGGGTTGGGAGATGGAGATGGATATGAACAGGAAGAAGCCCAGCAACACTGAAATTATTTAATAAACATGAGACTATAAAGCATCAATCACATTTGTGAAAAATGGCTTTACAAGAAAAAGTGGCTGAGAAAGAATGAACTTTTTTTGACTTTGTTAAACTTGTGGGGGACTGAAAGACATACACCCTACTTCATATCATTAATGTTTGGGACGACAGTAAAAGGGAAAAAAATTAACTGTATGCAAAAATTTTTCTTCTTAACACTATTTGTATAAAATATTTCATGACATAAATCGAATGTTATATAGTAAAGCATTTTCAGTGATTGTTATGTGTGACAGAGATAAAGTACATAAGTATTTTTTAATGTTAAGAAACACAGGCATTACAATGTAAAAATAAAAGAAAGGCTGGATAAACGCACATTTAAGTTACCAGACTATAATCCTGGAATACTGGGGTGGGAGGTGGGTATAAAAGCACACAGAATATAACATATGTAGAGATGAGATGTTTTCTTTTACTTTTACACAAGTGAAGATCTGAATTAATGCCCACAGTTAATCTTATTTGTTTTAAATGCCCTCTTGCTTACATTAAAAACTTGAGACCAATGTGAATATAATGAATAGTTTTCCTTTAACAAATAAATGTCCACTGCAAGTTGAGAAGTCTGCAGCTGAGGGCAGCTGTACATTATGTTCTTATATGTTTCAATGAAACAGGCTGACTACATGCAAAAGCAATACATTTTGAGATGTCTGGACATAGCCTGCTGAGAGATACATAAAATTAATAGGTGCAAGGGCAAGCAGCTAAGTAAAAAATAAAATTTGAAATTATTGGAAGTGAATAAGAGTTAGCAGCTTTTCTTGACCCTAAATTCTTAAAATCATTTATTAGAACAGTGTATAATCTGTTTTTTTTTAAATAGCCACTGCACTTTAAGGCTAAAAATTAATGTTTTCTGAAACCATACAAGTTCTTTTGCACAACTGGAAGTGGAATAAGACAAGAAAAGACAGGAATTAGTGTAACACAGGCTGTAACATGTACCTTAGGATGGAAAACCTTTATTTTAGGTTAGAAAATGCCTGTGGGTTCAGTTGTCAGTTTGGGACAATTGTTCCTTTAAAAAGGATTAAACTTCATTATTTGAAGATGTACATAGCTTTATGTGTTTGCTTAAAGTTAATAAGTTATGGGATGTGTTTGTATTGCCAAGGGTTTCCATAAAAACAAAAAGTCTTGTAAACTGTGACTGTATAAAAGATCAACCTGCCAAATATTAACAGGTGCATGTAACACAAAAGATGGAAAAATACATTTTAAAAAAAGCTGTCATATATAATAGGTGGGAATAATAACTTCTTATTATAATGAGTATGCTATCCATATATAAGTTAATAAGTTATGGGATGTATTTGTATTGCCAAGGGTTTCCATAAAAACAAAGAGTCTTGTAAAATGCGACTGTATAAAAGATCAACCTGCCAAATATTAATAGGTGCATGTAACACAAACGCTGAAAAAAGACATTTTGAAAAAAGCTGTCATATATATAATAGGTGGGAATAATAACTTCTTATTATAATGATTATGCTATCCATATATTTTGAAATGTGAATGGCCTCAAAGGCCTAGACAACAAGGTAAGAGTACTGACTTATTAACAAATGCAGAATGCAAACAGTAAATCGACGGGAAACATCTGGAAAGAAGTGAAGATATGGAATTTGAAAAAGGACTACAAGATTGATATTCAGCAGAGTATCAGAGACAAAGGAAAAGGGAAGTATTTAAACTAATTTTGAGAGAAGTTCCAACAGTGTTAAAAGAGGGGAAAATATAACAGTAAATTTGTGGTAGTAAGGAGCTACTGGCAAGGGAAGAGGATTGCACTGGCATGTACTTACAGTCCACCTAAAACTGCTATTATGGAGCTTAAGAGATTTTTGTGAAAAATTAACAGCTTTCCGCAGGAAAATATCCCTTATATGTGGGGACTGGAACATGATTTGCAACTGTGAGGATGTATCGAAAATATAACAAAAGAGGGTAGATGTTTGAAGAAATTTATGAAAATATTTGATGTGGAAGACATTAATTCAGTAGTAGGAACTCTGACAGAAAGTTCATATTGTTCCCCAAGGTAGAAAAACTGGGAAAGTGGGAAAGACTAGACAGAAATTATATTTCAAAGGAACAAGTACATTAAATTGAAAGCTCTGGCATACATCCAATAACTATTTCAGATCATGCGCCTATAAAGACAAAAATGCAGGGTAATGCAATAAAAATGAGACACTGGCACTTCTTCCCCACTTACCTGTTAAATGAAGAGGAATTTATAGAATGGGTAGTGGAAATTACTTCAGAGTTTTAAGGGAAGATAGAGATTTCTTCATAAATTATAGCTAGTGAGTGGGATAAAATGAAAGCAGAGTTTAAAAAAAAACAAATAGGGTAGAAGAACAAATAAATAAACAGCGACCCTGTAGAGATATTAGAGATTTTCGGAAATTTTATGAAAATGTGTATAAGCAGAGAAATGTGGAAACCATGAGAGAGTACAAATGGAAATATTTATGTAAGACTTAAGAATGCCAAGGTTAGAGGTAGATGAGGCTCAACAGTTAACAGTTAAAACAGGAGGAGATAAGTAAAAAACGGTGACATACAGTCAATCTGCAAGAAAGAATCCAGGCATAGATGGCATCCCTGTGTAAGTTAAGAAGACAGAAGGGAAGAAAGTGATGTAAAGATCTGGAAGGTTTTGTTTAACAGTACTTTAAAAGGAGGGGAGAAACACCAGCATCCTGGAAGAAAGCTATGGTGGCTGTAATACCTAAAGATGGTAAAGACTCATCAGATCCAGCTTCATATCATGCCATTTCAACTTTAAACCATGACTATGAAGTGTTTATTTCTATGACAGCTAAAAGAATAGCAAAGGTGTTGCCAAAATTGACAGATATGGATAAATGTGTTTTTTGTGGAGGGGTGGCAAACATTTGACAACATTAGTAGTACAAAGATGATCCAGATGGAAGCAGAGTGTAAGAAAACACTGCTGTTGGTGGGTCTTGATGCAGAGAAAGCATGGCAGTGTAAACTGGGAGTTTATGAGTAGGGCAATGGAAATATTTGCATTCTCTGATACAATAATAAGGTTATTTAGGTTCATAGGTTGGTACTAGGCTATCAGCCCTAGGGCCTATACAAGCATAGCCATAACAATTCTCTGGCTATTTCTTCCCACACTATTTACTTCTCTGGACCCCTGTCTAGTAGGGCATGATCCCCAGGGTGAATTTCCTTTCTCCCATTCAGTCATCAAGGTTCCTTTGATGGCCGAAGACGCGCTCTGCTTGAACCTATCCCTCCAGCACGTTTTGTTTATTGTGATGCAAGGTTTAGATTCCTGGAGCGTGTGGCTCTCAGGGATTGGGATTTCTTTAAGTGTAGCATGCCCAACAGCTCTGGGTTTTGACATGACCTTGTATGTTAAGCAGAGATCGCCTCAGAGTAGATGATATGCGACAGAGTACAGCTGACGTTTTTTAAGGCAGTCAACATAGGGCATCTGCTTTAGGCCTGTGATTCTTTTAGTGGGGTATTTCTGCGGCCTTTCCAGTTGTTGCAGGTGTCTTGAGAGGTACATACCAAATGGGGCATTGTATTCCATAATGGGTCTAATGAGGGATGAGTACAGTGGGACAATGACCTCCTTTTTTCTGGATGAAAAGCCCTTAGTGATGAGGTGTGCCACATAGAAGGATTTCCTGACTGTTGTGGTGATGTGGTTATTGAAGGTGAGACCACTGTCCACCTGTGTCACTAAGTCTCTTTCGGTGTTTAGTGTACTGCCACCTATGTGGTAATTCATGGGTACATGTTTTTTTCCCAAAGGGGAAAACTATACATTTCTTGGCATTGAGCTTGAGCCCATGGCTCTGGCACACAAATATCACAAAGAGGGAATATAGAAAAGATGATTAGCAATGTAGAAGTAAAAAAAAAAAATAGAAGCTGAAGTTACGGGGTGCCTGCGAAGTGAAGGATTTGGTGTAGAAGATCTAACACAGGATACATCACAGCATGATGGAATGAGTTCCTAAAGTAAGGAGAAGCCAAACATGGACATGGGAAAGAAAGAAAGAGATTTAATATGGTGTAATATTTATGCAAAGGAGAAAGCAAAACTAACAAATACAAAAAGAGCAGCACCAAAGATATTTCAAGAGAAATACAGGCAAAGGAATCCAGACATGGAAAACTTTACAATACAAAAAAATAAGAAGACAAGGAGAAAAAGCAGAAAAGGAGATTAGTAATGGAGAAGTTAAAGAAATAGAAACTGAGGTTATGGAGTACCTGCAAAGTGAAGCATTCAGTGTAGAAAATCTAATTCAAAAAGCACAACAGGATGGAGCAACGGATATCCAAATTAAGGGGAAACCAGTCGAACAGGATGCAACAGGTCAAGTGCAATATGAAGATATTTTGGAGCCTTTTACAGGAAACCAGTATAAGCGTTCACTTGAAGCTAGACAGCAAGGGAAGGAACAGGAAACCATGAAAACTCTAATGCAGTCAATGTTGAGAAGTGATAGGCCAGCGAGTTTCCATACGACAGAGCAACAGATGGCACAGGATGAAATTGAAGAGAAAGTGCCATAGGAAGATGCTATAGAACTTTCTATAGCACGCCCGCAGGAAATGGAAAACAAAAACTGTGCCTTCAGTTCGGAAGAAAATGAGCTAAAAGAAGAGTGCTTGATTTACTACACATAGACAGACATATCAAGATCAATGAAGGAAACAAACTTTAAAAGGTCAATAAAACCTCAAAAGTCAGAAGTTTGATAAAACAAATGAACACAGTAATTAGGACTGCCCCTAGAGATCCATGTGATATAACAGAAGTAAACATGATATATTACTGTGCAGCTAAATTAATAACTGATAAAGTTCCACCACAAGAACACAGGATAGTGAGGGAAAAGAAGGGGGGAGAAATTGAATATCATCATGGAAGTATTGAATAGAGAACACTATAAAAGCAATTAAGACAAGAAGTGTCACTGTTAGAAGAATATAGAAAAGGGAACAGATCAACAAAAATATTAAGGCAGATTTGATAAAAGCAATGTGCAGTATTAGAAGAGACCAAGATTTATCATGCACTATCCACAAACAAACTAAAAATCTCAGCATAGGCAGGAAAACTTAGAAGATATGCAAATAAGTATAAAGGAAAAATACAAACTAAGCAATTTATTGATGACCCAAAAAAGTTTTATAGAGAACTGGGAAAAAAGGTAAAAAGAATTGAAAGACCACCAAAACAAGAAGAAATAGATATTCATAAAGCTCATACAGTTGAAGCATTTACATTGGGCACACAGGGAGAAAAGGATTTTGCACAGTTCAGACCACCAGGACATTAAAAATAAAAATTCCCCTAAACACAAAACCCAGCATTCTACTTGCAAAGTGTTCTCTTTCTCTCCCTACTCAAAGTGGTTCAGTCCAGATGTAGCCAAGGCTGGACTACATTTCCTTACAGATTGATTTAATGGTAATAACTTGCGCAACTACAATAGATAAATAATTGCTGATGTATGGCCATGTAGTTTGTGTACATGGGCTTGTTTCCTCTCCAAAAACAAGTTCAGTTTGATATGTGTCACTGCAGCACAGGTTATTTAGGTATTTGGATGAGCCATGGTCACCAAGGTGGGTTTTTTCTGGTTATTAACTCTTAACTGAACTCCTATACAGTACAAGCATAAAACCTACAAGCCCAGATTGTCTTCCTGCTCTAATACCATCAGCTCCACTACCCCATCCTATGCGTCACTCAGGGGTGGTTCTAGTACTTTGCATTTATCTGCCATGAATCTCAAATGTTATCTTTCTTCCCACTTAGCCAACCTTTTCAGATATTCCCTCAGACTCTTCATTACTACTCTCACCTTTATGATAACAACCAACCAAGAGGTTGACCCTGTTCTCCCTTTCCTTAGAATTAACCAAAATGACTATAACCCCTTTCTGCTGAGGGAATCTAAATGCTCAGTCAAGAGTGGGCTATTAATGGGAGAAAATGGCTTACATATAGGAGGACAGGAACACATGCATCATCCAAGATGAGATTCAGTAATATATCCGATGAGCTAAAAATATACGGTTACTTAAGTTGAAAGGAAAACTACAGTCTATGGTCTGGAAATGCAGTCTTAGCTACTTTACAACTAATCTATGCACAGCTGTAGAGACTATTTTAGTTTTAAACATACCCACAAGCCTTAGGACTCAAGAAAAAAAGTCTCACAGAAGTCATCCTGTGTACCTGTCTCTTGTCAGTTGGCTTCTCTGGGGAAAGAATTCTTCAAACTACAGCAAGCTTCGAGGAAATGCCACAGAGCTGCCTGGACATTCTCAGTCTCGTATTGTAAAAGAACCGTTAATTTCAGATTAACAACTGCATCAGTGCTATGGGTGCTGTCGCAAAGGGTCACAACTAAAGTAAAATATAATCTATTTACACAGGGAGGTTCTCTCTCTAACAGTAATACATACATCACCAATTATATCTCCAAAGAGTACAAGCTCATCCTTCAGTAACCTTACTGCATTAATCTTACACTTTTCCGTTAGCACTCTTAACCAGAGTTCAGTTTCTTCTTCTTCTGAATATTGCCCAAGCACCTAATTCCCCATTTATGTTTTTGTGACAATCCCACAACTTTCCATCTTGGGTACAATTATGGAGAAGTACCTTTCCAGTCCAGCTCCCATCACTGCTGCTTCTTCAGGGCCAGCATAGAGCCTTTCCCAGACTCTGAGCTGGTCCATCTGCCAGGTTTCCCACCTCCCTCCCACAAGTCTTGAGGTCTATTCTCCTGTTCACTACTCCAGCCAGTGATTATACTTGCCAATACACTCCTTCCATGATATGCTAGCTACTGATACATATACTACTTCTAAGACCCTGCTGTCGCACATGCCACCTTCATGACCTTATCGACACCATCTCAACAAGCTCCTCTGAAAGGTCACTGGTGTTTGCATGCCATGCACCAAAACATGAATCCACCCCTCCATGCTTAACAAGTCTAACTCACAGGACCAACTTCATCATAACCTGGTCAATCCCTTCTTCCTTGCCAAATACCTTATTCTATTTGGTCCCCATTCTCACTTACGTATCCTTCACTTCCAGTCCAGTGCCTATACCTCTCCTATAAGTACCCTTCAAACCCCACTTAATTACACCATCCCAGCCCTCCTCAATGCCTGTTCAGGCTACCTCCCTCTCCTGTGCTGCACTTTTTCCCTTTTTGTTTTTGTTTTTTTATGTACCTTTGGAAAACCAAAGAACAAGGCAAGCCCAGCATCTTGAGCCAAGTTCTTTCTAATGTTCTCTAAAGAGAATCCCAAACAAACTCCTTCACCAGGTAACTCACTCATTTCCTTTTTCTTATTTTTTTTTCAAATTGCAGACATTACTGATCTCTTAAATGTTTTAATATTACATAAATAACTCAGAAGCGCATCTTTATACCACCTACAATTAGTATAAGTACATTACCCTTGTCAGCTGGCTTCACAATGAGACTGGAATTTTTAAATTCTTTCATAGCTTTCCATTTCTGAAAGATCACATATGTGAATGCAATGTCGCTGCTTAATTCAGTGATACAGACAAACAAACATTTTATTAATAAATGGTGGAATATAGGTGCTACCACTTTTTAAACACAATTATCTAGACAAACAAATACTTGCTTAGAAACTCCAAAATGATTCAAAAGTTATAAACAAACTTATGAAGACTGTTTAAAGACATCACTTTTATACCAAACCTGACTTCTGCATTCAAGTTATTGATATTGTAAATCAAACTGAACTTTCTCACCAAAGGAAAATACTCCACTTTAATTACATGTTAACTGAGGCAAGTTAATTGCTATTTAGTTGATTCCCAAACCAAGGATTGTTAATGACTTAATTTCCTAGATGAAGTAAGAAAAAGTTTAAAATGTCTGTGTACAGACCAACAGAAATTACCAAAGCCTAGAATCTGCCCCAGAATGTTTTAAGGCCAGCCAACTTTAATTTCTGCTTTTCATCAAATGCTCTGCTGGTCATCCTCCATTTCTTAAGGGAGATGATTTTATTCTAAGTACAGATCATACTCGTCATTGCTCATCCCTACAGTATGCATTTCCTTCGCATGTGATCACTGCATGCCATGTTGAAGTCCTTAATAGAACACATCCCAATATGGCCTGAAATTACTACATACCAAAATCTGTTAACCACTGTGTGTGACCAACAGTCCTCCCTCAAAACACTCTGGGAATGCTGAACTCAAAGCTCACCCTGCTGCATGTATTCCTTTGCACACTTTCACTGCATGCCTTTTTCAAAGCCTTAATAGACATATAAGGATATGGCTTGAATCAACTGCACTCCAAGACCTGCTTACCACCATTTGTGGTTAACATTCCTGCCTCAAAGCACTCTGGGAATGCTGAACCCCAACCATCTTCGAATTACAGAGTTCAGAGCAAATCACAGTGCTGGATCCAAGTTTCCAAAAAGGAAACATAACAGGACAAAACACCACTTCAAAGAATGCAAAACAGAAATCATTAGTTAAAAAAAAAGTACAGTTAACCATCAGGACAAAACCATAGAACCAAAGGACAAAAAAGCGCTTAATTATTCATCAGCTTTCATCACACAAAAATTAATAGAAGGGAGAAAACAGTGCATAACACCAAGACCCCAAAGCATGTAGTAATCATTGCAGAAATGCCATGAAAATGTTCATCACTCAGTACTGACTCAATGTCATACAATTTTATACAAAGGCTTCAGGATAAGATGCCATCATTTATATATTAGCCAAAGCTACCTTAATAAGCTACTTAACTGTCTCCCTTACACCAAACAACTAATGTACACTACAGTGAAATGAAAGCAATCTAATATGCTACTTACACTCCAGTACAACTATTTGTTTTCTGGGATGGTCAGTTTAAGAAATTTTAAGAAGGTACCCTGCCACCACCACATGAACTACCTTCAAAGTAAAAACTCACTACAGAAACAGCAATATAAAAATCACAGTATATTGGTTAAAACACACACATACATTCTATGGTTGTCAATGGCAAGTCCTCCAGATTTCTGTACTATCATTATTGAAATATTTTTTTGTCAGTGCATATGTACTGTACTGTGTAATTTACATATAAAAATAATACAACTTCTCAGAGTAAATACATCCATCATCACAACTGCACCATCTGCCATGTCAGCTAACCAACCATCTTAGCGGACTAGTATTTCTAATACATTTACATTGATTGAAAAATATCTTACAGTAAAATGTATACATTTTAAAGATAACATTCCCACGACATAATTCTACAGACAAAAATAATAAAGTCAGATTGCAAAAAAGCTCTTCTGCTGATGGGTGTACATCACTGCGTTTTGCAGTGTGCATTTTGTGTATGTGTGATTTACATAAAGTCCCAATATCTTCCTTCAAAAAACCAAGAATCATACAGCTAAATCTTGTAAAACATTCAGTTTCTTTGTGGAAAAAAAAAGAAATGAACACCTCTGGTCTCTACAACTATCAGATGGTAACTGATGTTTTTTTAAGTATTTGTACTACTCGCTGACGTCTAGGTGTGCATTTTATTTTGATAAACATAGTTATAAAATTGCGCTACTAAATAAAAAGAATAATCATCAGTCTTTGTATACGCATTCCCTCAACCAGCTCCTCGTACTCGATGAGTCTATATGACTTCATTAAAATGCCAGTACCAGATTTAATGGGATTGTCATTTCATTGAAGTCATTTTTATAAAAAAGGCTGCACAAAAAGAAATTTAGCAGTTCTCCCTACTGATTTTTGGCTAATTTTGATTTTTTTTTTGTGTTATAATTTATGCATAGTTCACTCATATGTTTTAATGCATAATTATTTTCCGTTTCAGCAGAAATATGTAAATGTGATGCAGAAAAAGGTAATTTACTTGTAAGGTGACTGTCCTACATCCATGGCAATGCAACACTAGAGTTAAGAGAGGGCCAAACCACCTACATAGAAAGTGTGTGGGAGGCACCCCCAGAAAAATAATGTTTTTGGAGGGTTTTCAATAAAAGGGACACTCTTCTCTATAAATAGAGTACAGAAATAATATGTCTCTCATTTCTAAAATTAAATCGAATACAGTTAACTCAGCTGGAATGTGTTTTCTGTTTACGTTTATGTGCAAAGCCAGTGATATATATATATATATATATACACACACACACACACACACACACACACACACACACACACACACACACACACACACACACAGGACCCAGTGACTTTGTTGAAAGGTACTTTGGTCATCTGTTTAATCGACATCATTTGGTCGACTAAACAGATGGTTAATAGGTGTGTGAGAGATCAACAGTCCCCGGAAAGGAACATACCCTTATCACTGGGGACTGCAGGATCTTTTAGAATATATAATTAGTAGGAGCCGAGCCCCGATACAGAAACTATGCTTCCTTGTGTTTTTTTTTTTAAAGTTCTGCATGTGCCGAGATTAATTCTCAGCATATTATAGTAGCACATTTATGTGTATAATGTTGATTAATTTGTTTCGACATTATGCACATATATATATATATATATATATATATATATATATATATATATATATATCCGATAATAGTAAATCTGAATACATTTTGCCAGAACCAGTGTTGTGTCTGCACTGGCATGCTATTTTGTGTATAAATAAGTTATGTGTACTACTGTGTATTTTGTTAGTGTTAAGTGTTTCTTGGTGTGGTATACTGCAGTATGTATGACCAACAAAGACAACCTACTGGATTAAGTCTGCAGTGTATGTAGTGTATTATTGCATTTGTTAGCACACAAACTGTGTGTTCTCCTGTTCTGTGCTTGGTACAATATGCATATCTGCTGTACTGAATGCTGACTTGGGCAATGGTGTACTTGTGTAGAACTTTTAATAAACCATTAAAAATGTCTTATACTTAGTAGTAAGCATCACTAACCGCTCAGGTGTGGTGGTGGGTACAAATGGTATGTGCTGTAGATGTCATTCTGCATCTGGAGACGTAGCTCAGTATGATTATTAAGGAGCTCAGAAAGGGTCGACTCTTTAAACGGTGTTTTCTCCAGAATAATGACAGCATCTTTTCCTTCATTATCTGCATCCTTTCCCATCTGCACGAAAGAAATAAAACGAGCAATTGTCATTAAGGGGTTACAAAAATTTATTTTACAATACCAACTCAGCTGAACCAGGCTTTCCTTGCTTCTTGGTACAGCAGTGGACCAAATGCAGATGTACCAAAATTGCCAGCATGCCTCGATAGATGAGCACGGTAACCCACAGCATCCTTTCAAAAGAAAATAAGCAGAACTCACAAAATAAGAAAATATAACTTTCTATCCTAATTTTCCCTGTAAATTAGCAAAATATCCATGTCAAAATATTACTATACATCAGTGCTTACATGTTACATATGTTATGAAGTTTGCAGCCAGAGATGCTAAATATTGCCTGTTTAGATCGTATTTCCATATTTAATTCTGTATTTTACTATGTTGCAACTATGAAAACTTGTCATAGTGTTTGTATATCAGTGTGTACAAAATGAGGAGTACTCTTGTCTCCAGAATTCTGTCTGAAATCAGGCCTGGTCTAATGGGGAAATTCACTTAAAGCATATATTAATGTGGCGTGTATTACACCAATATTTAACAAAGTCAAGCTGGTGAATATGGTGTTATGAAGAAAATAACATCCCTGTTAACATTCTGGCTGAACCTTCAAAATGGCACTGAAGCTAACACGCGCTTGGTATTTATATGCGCACAGATCTGGAAAATGCTTCTTAAAGGTACAACTCACCTGTTTTTCTACATCCTCCCTCTGAGGAAATGAGTTAGACATTATCACTGAAATGAATGAATATGCAATTTACATAGAAATGATTTTCATCGTGCAATTATACAAAGCTAGATATATATATATATATATATATATATATATATATATATATATATATATATATATATATATATATATATATATTACATACACACACAACTACATCCAAGTTGCTCTGTACTTCACACTAGCCTTTGAAATGCGACCATATCGTGTGACATAAAATTTGGGCACACAGGGAGAAAAGGATTTTGCACAGTTCAGACCACCAGGACATTAAAAATAAAAATTCCCCTAAACACATAACCCAGCATTCTACTTGCAAAGCGTTCTCTTTCTCTCCCTACTCAAAGTGGTTCAGTCCAGATGTAGCCAAGGCTGGACTACATTTCCTTACAGATTTATCTAATGGTAATAACTTGCGCAACTACAATAGATAAATAATTGCTGATGTGTGGCCATGTAGTTGGTGTACATGGGCTTGTTTCCTCTCCAAAAACAAGTTCAGTTTGATATGTGTCACTGCAGCACAGGTTATTTAGGTATTTAGATGAGCCATGGTCACCAAGGTGGATTTTTTCTGGTTATTAACTCTTAACTGAACTCCTATACAGTGGAAGCATAAAACCTACAAGCCCAGATTGTCTTCCTGCTCTAATACCATCAGCTCCTCTACCCCATCCTATGCGTCACTCAGGGGTGGTTCTAGTACTTTGCATTTATCTGCCATGAATCTCAAATGTTATCTTTCTTCCCACTTAGCCAACCTTTTCAGATATTCCCTCAGACTCTTCATTACTACTCTCACCTTTATGATAACAACCAACCAAGAGGTTGACCCTGTTCTCCCTTTCCTTAGAATTACCCAAAATGACTATAATCCCTTTCTGCTGCGGGAATCTAAATGCTCAGTCAAGAGTGGGCTATTAATGGGAGAAAATGGCTTACATATAGGAGGACAGGAACACATGCATCATCCAAGATGAGATTCAGTAATATATCCGATGAGCTAAAAATATACGGTTACTTAAGCTGAAAGGAAAACTACAGTCTATGGTCTGGAAATGCAGTCTTAGCTACTTTACAACTAATCTACGCACAGCTGTAGAGACTATTTTAGTTTTAAACATACCCACAAGCCTTAGGACTCAAGAAAAAAAGTCTCACAGAAGTCATCCTGTGTACCTGTCTCTTGTCAGTTGGCTTCTCTGGGGAAAGAATTCTTCAAACTACAGCAAGCTTCGAGGAAATGCCACAGAGCTGCCTGGACATTCTCAGTCTCGTATTGTAAAAGAACCGTTAATTTCAGATTAACAACTGCATCAGTGCTATGGGTGCTGTTGCAAAGGGTCACAACTAAAGTAAAATATAATCTATTTACACAGGGAGGTTCTCTCTCTAACAGTAATACATACATCACCAATTATATCTCCAAAGAGTAGAAGCTCATCCTTCAGTAACCTTACTGCATTAATCTTACGCTTTTCCGTTAGCACTCTTAACCAGAGTTCAGTTTCTTCTTCTTCTGAATACTGCCCAAGCACCTAATTCCCCATTTATGTTTCTGTGACAATCCCACAACTTTCCATCTTGGGTACAATTATGGAGAAGTACCTTTCCAGTCCAGCTCCGATCACTGCTGCTTCCTCAGGGCCAGCATAGAGCCTTTCCCCGACTCTGAGCTGGTCCATCTGCCAGGTTTCCCACCTCCCTCCCACAAGTCTTGAGGTCTATTCTCCTGTTCACTACTCCAGCCAGTGATTATACTTGCCAATACACTCCTTCCATGATATGCCAGCTACTGATACATATACTACTTCTAAGACCCTGTTGTGGCACCTGCCACCTTCATGACCTTATCGACACCATCTCAACAATCTCCTCTGAAAGGCCACTGGTGTTTGCATGCCATGCACCAAAACATGAATCCACCCCTCCATGCTTAACAAGTCTGACTCACAGGACCAGCTTCATCATAACCTGGTCAATCCCTTCTTCCTTGCCAAATATCTTACTCTATTTGGTCCCCATTCTCACTTACGTATCCTTCACTTCCAGTCCAGTGCCTATACCTCTCCTATAAGTACCCTTCAAACCCCACTCAATTACACCATCCCAGCCCTCCTCAATGCCTGTTCAGGCTACCTCCCTCTCCTGTGCTGCACTTGTTCCCTTTTTATTTTTGTTTTTTTATGTACCTTTGGAAAACCAAAGAACAAGGCAAGCCCAGCATCTTGACACAAGTTCTTTCTAATGTTCTCTAAAAAGAATCCCAAACAAACTCCTTCACCAGGTGACTCACTCATTTCCTTTTTCTTATTTTTTTTTTCAAATTGCAGACATTACTGATCTCTTAAATGTTTTAATATTACATAAATAACTCAGAAGCACATCTTTATACCACCTACAATTAGTATAAGTACATTACCCTTGTCAGCTGGCTTCACAACGAGACTGGAATTTTTAAATTCTTTCATAGCTTTCCATTTCTGAAAGATCACATATGTGAATGCAATGTCGCTGCTTAATTCAGTGATACAGGCAAACAAACATTTGGGATCTGGTTTAGCAACTCGGATCGTCTCTGCTAACTGTTCAATCTTAGGAATACTGGAATCATCTGCAGGAACACGATCAGGAGTCAAGACACGCTCTGGGACATAAATATCATCCGGACTGCCCTAAGAGTTTCAGTCTTTTATCACAGGTATGATGTTATGATATCGGTTCTGCTACAGGTAGATGATGTCTGTGATTTCTCCTGTACTTCACACCCACGGATTTAACAAAATATATCTCAACTCTGCACAAATACTTGTTACATGACCAGTCCAGTCGAAACCTTTTCACTGTTTGTATCCTCACCATCTCTTTTTTTCAACAGACGAAGAAATCTGCTCAACTTGTCATAGCTGGACTTTTGGAAAGAATGCTTTCTAATAACTGGGCTTTGATTGCTTGGTTTTTCCTGCGCTTTAGGCCTTAATAAATTAGAAGTGATAGGCAATGTTTTTCTAGTTTGCCTAGACAGAAGTGTCTGAGTAGGTGAGCCAAGTATATCATCACTGGGTATGTTTCCGAGATTGAGTATTATCATGCTTTGACTTTTCAAGTAATTGCCTTGCACTCTGTACTGCACGTTCAGCAAGTCCATTCGATTGCGGGTACTCTGGACTACTACTAACATGTACAAAGTCACATTTTCTTGCAAATTTCTGAAACAATTGACTAGTGAATTGCATACCATTGTCGGAGATTAATTTCTGTGGACTGTCACGGACTGGAAAATGGCACTGCAACTTAGTAATGACTGTCGTAGAAGTTAGATTAGGTAGTAAATCGATCTCAAACCAATTTGAATAAGAATCTACCAGTACTAAGTAATGTTGACTGTTCCACTTGAATATGTCAGTAGCTACAACTGACCAAGGTAGATCAGGAATTTGACTTAGCTGAAGTGGCTCTGTTTGCAAATGCTGTTTAGTACTATTACATACTGAACAGGAAGAAAGTACCATATAAATATCTTTCACTAGAGAAGTCCAAAATACTTGTCTTCTTACTTTTCTCTTAGTAGATTTGGAAACTGGGTGACCACTATGCAAAAATCTGGATATATTCTTGTTGTAAGGAAGCAGGAACAACAATTTTAGACCCTTTGAAAAAATGCCATTTTCCATCAAAAACTCATCTCTGTAAGGAAAGTAAGACTGCACTTCTGGTGGTACACTGGATTGCTTTGACAGCCATCCAACATTAATATATTAATTGAGCTTCTGCAAAACTGGATCAGTCATTGTATGATCTCGTAGCTCACCAAGTCTTGTGGTAAAAAAATTACGCACTTCCATGACAGTCAAAATTCTCTGCATGAAGCTGTTCTGTTGTAATTCTAGGCACACTGGATAAGGCATCAGCCAGATAAAGAAGTCTGCCTTTCATATAGACCATTCTGAAGTTGTACTTTTGTAATTTGGGCATCATTCTTTGTAATCTTGCTGGAGTTGAATGCATAGGTTTCTTTAAAATATAGTGACCAAAGGCTGATGATCAGTTTCAATCTGGATTTCTCAACCACAGATATAGTCATGAAACTTGGAACATGCAAACACTATCGCCAAAAGTTCTCTCTCAGTTTGAGTATGTTGCATCTCAATCTGGGTAAGTGTTCTAGATGTGTAGGCTACAGGCTTGCCTTCTTGGAGAATAACTGCACCTAAACCAGATTTTGAAGCATCGCAGGAAAGAGTTACTGGTTTGTTGACTTCATAGTATCTTAATTTTGGGGGGGGGGGGGTAGAAATTTTCTGATTAAGAACTTCAAATGCTCTCTGGTGCTAGTCTAGCCATGACCAAGTAACATTTTTATGTGTGAGCTCTCTCAAAGGCACTGTCAACTCACTGAAATCTGGTTTAAACCTGCCCAAGTAGTTGACCATACCAAGAAAACGTTGTAGAGCTTGCACATTATCTGGTGCTTCATCTCAAGAATGGCTGCTTGCTTGGACGGGTCTGGTATCAAGGTCATATTTGTACACAAACGACCTACATATGTAACTTCTGGTAGTCCGAATTTGCACTTCAGAGGATTGAGCTATAAGTTCACTTCATGTGCTCTGTCTACAACTCTCTTAAGATTTCTGTCATGCTCTACCTCACCATCGCCTCAGAACAATATATCATCTAGTATTATGACACATGGATAGCCTGAAAAAAATTTGCTCCATTGCACGCTGGAAGACTTCACTTGTAGAATGTATTCCAAATGGTATCCTGAGGAATCAATATCTTCCAAATGGGGTGCTGAATGTAGTCAGTAATAAAGATTTGAGATCAAGCATCACTTGCCAAAATGAACTCTTTGCATCTAAGACAGAAAAAACTGTGGCATTTGGTATCAGGGCTGCAACCTCTGACTATATTCATGGGATGGTGCAGTCTCTTCCATGCTTTATTCAAATTTTTTGAGTCGATACATACTCTGATTTCATCTGAGCCTTTTTTTATGAGCTGCCATGGACGACACCCATTCGGTAGGTTCTGTAACTGGACAAATTACACCTTGTTGCACCATTTTGTCCAGCTGAGCTTTGACCTTAAGCTGTACAGCTAGCGTAACTCTTTTTGCTGGTCTGACCACTGAACTGATTTCTGGGTCTAATTTCATGGAATACACAAGTGGAAGTTTGCCTAATCTGTCATCGAAAACATCAGCATACTCTGAAAAAAATAGCACCAGTGAAGCTGGAACTAGGACATGCGTTTAGCCGATGAACTTCTTTGTAAAAGAAAACAGATTCATTTTCAAACTGTCTTGGAGAGCCAATAATGACTGCACAGGTCATCGAATCACATAGACCAATAGGCTGTAACAGCTCTTGGCCACAACACGAAAGCACTACTGAACCTTCGGTGCGAATCTCTTCACTCACCCCCATAAGCTACAAGTTTCACACAACTAGTCACATTTATTTCTTCACCAGCTCTAACCCTTGCAAAAGTATCTACAGACATGACATTACACTTTAAGCTCAGTGGATTTCCCATTGATCCCGACAGAACAAAACACTTAATTTCTTGTTAATAAATCTACAACATCAATCTTTTCACCAATAACTGGTGCACCATCTACACAGAAAGCAGACTGTTGCAGGCAATTTGATGAACCTGCTTTTTGGAGTTACCTTTCTTTGTAACTATCAGAGGCTTACTTGACTTACAAAATCTTTGAAAGTGGTTCCATTTCTTACACTTATGACATTGCTGACCAAATGCCATGCACTTTTCTCTTCTGGACTCAGGGTTAGCACCACAATTGTGACAGTTAACAATAAAGCTTGATTTAGGATTTGGTGATTCACTCATGCTGTACTGAGCAACATTTGTTTTTCACTAGGTACCCTTGGGTTTGCAGTGAGTATGCTCCTTTAACTGAACAGATCTTGAAATGTGCTGGAAGACTACAGGTTTTACCTAGAAGGCCCGCAGGGGCTACTACTGCCACGTGCTTAAGCCTGCTCTTGCTTGTCATGTTGAATGCTGTCTACATGAGCTCTGGAGCGATACTCAACACTAGCAAGCATATCTGTATGCCTTTCTATAACTTCATGAATCTGACAAATCTCAATGGCTTTACTCAGTGTTAAATCACTGTCATGAAGCAAATATTTCTCACAGCACCATTAATACCACACAAGAGTCTTTTATTAACCCATCTTTTAAAATCACCAAACCTACATGTTTTAGCTTTATTTCTCAGATCAGTAATATAAGCTGCAAAAGTTTCCCCTTGTTTTTGATCTCTTGTGTAAAACAAATGCCTCTCTAGTGTAACATTAGTCTAAGGGTTACATATTTCTCCAAATTTGCACTTTAAACACTCGGGGCCTTCCTTTGATTCAGCCTGCACAACACAACGAGTTTCTCCTTCACCTTCATACACTGCTGGTGCATAGACAAATGAACGTTCCCTTTCAATGGCTTCTGACCCAGCTGGGTTCATCAAAATGAATGCCTTAGTATGTGCATCTTTATCAGAATAAGCTGTTTGTCTAAATATATTGTACTCTTGCTCAAACATTCTCCAATTCTCTGCAATGTTCTGATCAAACACAAGTGGTTGCGACTTGCGAAGTCAGTCTGCCACATTGATATATCTCAGTGAAAACTCTTGCAAATATGCACAAACACATACAACTATACATACACGTATACATGTGCTTGCAATTTATGCCAGTACTTGTAACAACACAACAAGCCTTTGTATAACTGAATTTCACAAAATAAGTTTCCTGGGCTCTGCAGCACTTTGAATCTCTTTACTGTAAAGCTAATTCCCTTGAAATTATTTTTACCATACAAGCCATTTATCTTGTAAAGGCAAAATGCTAAAGTCATTTATCATCATTTTACTACCAAAGTCATTTATCAACATTTTAAGAAACATTTCAAACTGCACAGTGCAAATAAACTGAGCAATAGAAGCTGAGGGCAAATTTCGAAGTAACTGTACTTTGCGAATACACTATTTCGAAGCAATGGCACTTTACGAATTAACTGTATTGAAGTAATTGCGATTTGCAAATAAGCTATCTCGAAGTAATGGCATTTTACAAAAAACTGTTTCTAAGTAATGGCACTTTGGGAATAAACTTTTTCAAACTAATGGCAATTTGCGAAAAAACTGTTTCTAAGTAATTGCAGTTTGCGAATGTATTGGGCATAGTGAGAAACACCTCAAAATAACTGCACTTTGTGAATAAATAGTACACAGCCCACTGGAATCTCCCCAAAATGGCTGCACTTTGCCAAATAAGTCTGTACAGTGTGAGAGACACTCTGTAATGGTGGCACTCTGTGAACAGACACACCCAGGCACAAGAAACTTTTTGAAATGGCTTCACTTGACTGCACTTCACAAAATAGTTGCACTTTGCACACAAACTCTTCAGAATTAATGGATGGCAATAAGCACATACCGTAAGCAATTTTACACACTGAGATACTTTGAACAACTCTATTCAAGGCTTCAATCAATGCGAAGTAGTAATTTGTACCAAACAGTGATTCGCCTAAAACACGTGCAGTCACCTTTGCTTTATTTATACTCAATGTGCCCTTTTCTGCCCTTTCTATTACAGTCATTTCACTCATTGAATCTCTTAATGTGCCTTTTCTGCCCTTTATACCCTTGTGTTATATTCGTCTTGAATAAATCTCTTTTCATGCCCATTATACTTTTTTTGTGCACGTTTTACCTCTAAGCATGCTCATTTTGCAACTCTGAGGCAATTCTGAACCCTTTATGCACTTTTCTAATGCTCAGTTTCAAACATTTAATCTGATTAATAGTCTGTTTTCTACTTCGCATTTGCTTGATAAACTTTTCTGTACTATTCGTTTGCTTAACGATATATTTTGCACCCTTGTAATGCTCCGTTTAACCTCTTTCAATACATAAATCATTCTTGTGTGTTCTCTTTATCTTTAACTTGTCTACGGCCCTTTTTTCTCTCTCGGTTCTTTTAGTATGCCTTCGCCATTACCTCTGCACCTTGTGGCTCTGAAGAATAATCATTGCAATCCCGGTTCTGACATCATGTCACTCGCAAGGTCAGGTCAGGATAAACAGACGAGCATCATAGGTTCTTGTTCAAGCAGCTTTATTGCATGCAGACACATCATAAATGATGTTAAGTAACTTTAACTTATAAACAAACTAGCTATCATGCACATAGATGTTAATATTCTGGCTGCATCTTCAAAATGGCACTGAAGCTAACACGTGCTTGGTATTTACATTCACACAAATATCTTGGAAATGCTTCTTAAAAGGTAAAACACACCGGTTATTCTACCCCAATATACCGAGTGAAATTAATATTAATACAAATGGTAGTTTAACCAAGAGCCTCCCATGGTAGTGGTGCTGGGGTAGCGTTGTCGCCTCACAGCAAGATGTTGTCCCGTTCGATTCTCAGCTAGAGTGTCTTCTGTGTGACGACATGCATGAATGGGCGTACCTTCGTTGAAGGTTGTGCGTCAGGGCTGGTAACTCGGCACATAAAAATCCACTACCAGACCGGAGTTCCGCTGTGGCGACCCCTAACCGGGATGAGCCGAAAGACACAGCAGGTAGTTTAACCAAGAGCAAGGCTAATAGCAGTACCCACACAGTGTCACCAAATAAATAAGCAAGTACTCTCAAAACTTAAATATCTCTACAAAGATCAGCCACAATGAAAGATTTACAAATATTTAATAATAAATAATAAAAGAACAAGAAAATACCAAGTATATATTTACAGTGACATCAGAATTCAAATCACAGGAAATATTTAAAACAACATTGAAGGACAGACTTTGACAAATAAAGTAAAACAATGCTAACCTAATCTTCACTATATTCATAGATTAGTACTAGGCTAACTGCCCTTGCAAGCCATTTTAAGTCTAGCCAATTATCTTTTGTTAGACTCAAACCCTGCACCTTGTGTTTATAAGGCAAACACCTTAACCATTAGGCCACCCTCCCAAACAACCTGATTGAATCTAAGACAATTAATATTTCCTAATAGCTTACTTAATAAAGCAAGGCAGATGGTGTGACTTTTCAACCTAATATCTAAAATATTACCTCTGGGATAGCTTGCAAAATGAAATCACTTCTAGTTCCCATGCAAAATCCCCATTGCTTGAAACTGGCAGGACTTGGCACCTACCTGCCAAAACACTCACAAGGACTTTTGCTCAAATCTTTGGCAGGTGCTGGAAGTCATAAAACTGCATACTTCCACACTTCCAGAGTAGTAATTAGTTCACCCCAAAGACAATACAGAAAGCTTCCTAGTACAAACTTTGTGTCTCTCGCCGCATTGAAATCTATGAGATAGCATCTTTATGGCCTAGCCTATAAAGTGATTTCATTTCAGATATTTTTCTAAAGTCTGCTGGACTGAGGTTAATCCTCCAGTTTCCTTTGTTAAAACATACACATTTAAACAGTTACAATGGTGCATGTACATTTCTTTTTTCTTTTCTAATACATTTGTAATATAAGCATCTTGTATACATCAGTTTGACATTCACAAATGGCATACAATTATTTAAAAAAATCCAGCTAGCTACCAACTGCTGCATTCTCTCACCCTCTAGCCATCCCTCAGGGGTCCAATTCTCTAAACAGCAGCCCTTTGTTCTAGTATAGAGAATCCCCTTTTCCTTGAGAATCAGGCACCTTCCCAGCTATCTCCCTCAAGCCTTGAAACGTAGGGTGTGAGAGCTGAGCCTGTCTCAACTCTATCTCTTTGTAAGTCTTCCCAGCTCCCCCTTCTAAAGACGTCTGGTATCCTCAGACAGCAGTGCCTCACTGTCAGCCTGGCTACCACTACTTACCTCTGCCCTTGCAGTCACTCTGTCCAAGGGAACATCAGTACCCACCAGCAGCTGTAGATCACCTTCATTCTCACTGCTACAGGGTAGTAGCTTCTGCCCTGAAGAAGCCACCTCACCAGTTCTGGCTTCAGGTGTGTGGTCTGTCTGGGTTCCCCTCCCCCCAGGCTACCAGACTCACATGCCTGTCTCCAAGCCTGACTGTGTGTAACTGCAAGCACACAAGGTACTACATTATCAAAATCATTCGCTATAAAGACATCTGCAGGGATATCCTCAAAACACACCTACTTGCTTGTTTCCTTTTCCACTCTCCAAGTCAAGGTGAACCCTAGCCAAAGGTATTTGGAATGGGGTCCCTCCTAAAGCTCTGACTGGAGTAGACTGCCCAAGCAAGTAGTGCTCCGCTTTGACCAGTGCAGGCTTCACAATGCTCGGGTCAGAGGTCGTCTCTCTCTCTCTCTCTCTCTTAACAGTGGCCTGTTTCCCATCTTCTAATATAGGATATAACCTCTTGTGTCTCCAGACAACTTACCACTGGCATTCTGTTATTCCTGTTTGCTAGCTCCACCACCTTTTGTTTCCCACCTTGCCTCTGTGGACAATTATATGCTACATGGCCCCACTGGTTACATTTAAAACATTTAACCCTTGATCCTTGCCATGTACCTGAACTAGTGAATTCCCCTGGTACTTGTGGACTCTGTTGGGGCGGTTTAGGCTGCCCACCATGGGTTCCATTACACCCATGTGCAGCACTGGGTATCCCTTTCCTGTGCAGTGATGCCCTGCTTGCTAGGTATAGATCTCCTTTTCCCCCAATTCATCTGCAGTGTTGCATTCCCTATCTGCCAACGAGATTCTCATGTCCTCAGGCAAAGGGCTAAGGGCTTGTTCCCTCACCAAAAGGTCTGCCAGCCATTCAAAAGTGGTGACCTGACACCCACTCACACATCTATGAAAATAAGTGCTTAACTCAGCAATATAATTATACACACTCATCTGCCTTGCATCTATGCTCACACTTTTTTCCTATAAGCTTCAGGTGTTAAAGCCTTCCAATAAACAATTTCTTAACTGTACTAAAATTTAAGCAATCTATCAGACAATTTAGAAACAGCAGTTGCGGCTTTACCATGGAGTAAGGGGGTGAGGAACTGTACCCAGAGACCTCTGTCCACATTATACTGTTTGCATACTCTTTCAAACATATGAATAAAAATATCAAAATGATCACCTTCTTGGCACTAAGGAAGAAGTTTGCTGACCTTTATTGCTTCAGGGGTATGGTTATTCCCTTTGTTACCTCCATGACCCTGGCGAATAGTCTGCATTTCCTTTTCATGTTACCTGTGCCTCTCATTTTCTTCGGCTTCCAGATGTCTCAGTCACTCTGCTGATTCTAATTCCATCTGTTTCTCCTGTTCTTCAGCCTTCAAATGCCGCAGTCTCTGCTGATTCTAGTTCAAAATGTTTGGCGTCTGGTTCAAGTCTCTAACTCCAGATGGATTTTTACATTCTCTGAGAAGAAGTTGAACTGTCCATTTTCTGAGAGTTGTACATCCCCAAGGCCAGTCTTGTTGTCATTCTGGTTGCTCATCTGTGATGCAGCTGTGACTAAAGCTACAATCATTTCCTCTTTAGTCAGGTTGGCATGCACCAGTCTTTTGGCTTGGCACATCTCAGCCAACTGGCTCCTTGTCAGCTTGCCATATTCCTCTGCTGACACCTTAGCCTGCTCTCCCTGACTAACTACGCTAACAAAAAATAAATAAAACTATTGTGATATGAAACTCGATGTCTACCGTGTGGCAGCTTGAAAGTACAAACACCTTCTTTAGTGACCACTGCTTACAGGCTACAGCAGTTCAATATCCACACCACTGGATCCCAATATGTGATGTGGTGATCCCACCACTGCCAACCAATATGTGACATCCCACCACTGGACCCTCCTCTGTGCCAGTAATCAAAAAGCCTCAATCCTCACCATTGGCACCAGTGATGGACGTTCCATGAGAGGTTAAACAGGTACACACACAGTGTTTCCAGATGCAGCTCTCTGCATCAAGTACAATTTCGCTTAAGAGCACACAGAGACCACAGTCAGTCCGGGGCTAGTTTCTTCCTCTTTCTCCAGATCCTCATAAGACTCCTCACTGGCACAGCTACAGAGCTGAGATCTCAGCTGAGTGTCCAAGCCAAGGCCTCCAGCACCCTCTCTGTCCAACCAGTGCTTTGTGTCCCTGCCCAAGTAGCTGAGACACACACAATGACATTTGATTTACACACACACACACACACACACACACACACACACACACACACACACACACACACACACACACACACACACACACACACACACAGTTTAATCTCAAACACATTCTGGTCAAACATAAAGCCTCCAAAACAGACACCCTTTTCAGCAATGGTTATATACCCAGCATTTGCTAGCATACAGCAGCAATTCCTTTTCTACACCCATCACCTTAAAATTTCACTTTGTGGTGGATTCTGCCAGACCGCTTCCCGAACTGCTGGTAGGTCTTCTTTCACTAGAGAAGTCCTCCCTTCAGGATCACCCTCTAAAAATCTGATCTTAAGTGACTCATTTTCTTTAATCCCTCTAACAAAAATCCACACTGTACAAAAAAGTTCCATAGCTGCAGAGTATTTCTTTGTTTTGAGAAAAAAAATTACATAATCCAACAAGTATTGTACTAGCAAAGATATAAGGCATTTGCCTGCATTAACAACAATATGGGAAAACATTAGTAGCCCAAGCAAAGAAAGAACAGGCTATCTGTCTTTTCCAAACGGGAGAAAGCTCAGGTAGATTCATGCTCACTGACCTACACTGGCCAGGAGATAAGGCACAAGCAGCTTTCAGAATACAGAAGAATGTGAGCAAATATTTGCAATTAAAAGACTATGCTGGAAGATATATTAGCATCAATGCACTTCTCTGCCCACCCACCATTCCAATAATTATGGCATATACCCTCAGTAAGAGGAGCAACTCCCACAATATTCATCCAGACTTGGGGAAGAACACACAGCAGAGAACCAGTCATACCCATAAATATCACAACAGCTCTTCCATCCACTATCACTACACACCTCATTCACCAGTAAACAAATGCAGGGAAGGCCTGCAAGAACCCACATCTAGCTCCTTCAAAAAGTACTCATAGTCTGAAAGCAATGCCCGCCACAACATGCACCAATGCCTTTAGCATGCCATGTGGGATTAAACAGTACTGCTGATGGTAATATAAAAAATGGAGCTCTAAGTTTCTCAACAGACCAGTGCAACTCATTATGATTTCCAGCGCTTGTCTGTTTGAAAATGCCATGCAAAAAAAAAAATCTTTCTCAGCTTTTACCCGGGCTCCTTTCAGCACACTTATCTGATCTGACGTTACTTCTTTTCCCCTTGTCCATGTATGGAAAGGGTGGTCTTTTTAACTGTTCTCAAAATATTAATAACTTCCCTTAAAATCACTAGAAATTTCTACATTCCTGTTCATGATAAAAAGGATCAATGCCCTAGATCGATCTGTTCAAAACTGACTAAGCCTACCCCCTGCTAGCAGCTTTTCCTAAAACAACTGCATATACATATATCTTGTAAAACAGCCATCATGTGCAAAATACTTTGCTCATTTTTGTTGAATGGGAAAAAGACAGAAGCAGAGGGAGTAAACATTACTAACATCCCCCCACCACTGTTTACAGATGGGCCTTTACAGAGACAGCATTTTTTTCAGAATCAAGGCAGACTTGCACTGAAAGCAAATCTTTTGGAATCTGGCCTCCAGACTGCAAGAGAGTCCTTTACAGGTGTTACAAAAATAAACCTTAAAAAATTAATTTTACAGAATGAGGAGGGAGTCCTGTGAGAGTCAAGAGAATTTTAAATGAACTAGAAGAGTCATAAATTATTTTAAACACATCTGTTAATTGGGTAAGCTCACTGTACCCAAATGTCCCTTTTCAAGAGTGACCCGTGAGCACAGTCTGGTTAAGGGACTTGCTCAGAATAGCACAGCAGGCAAATAGAGATGGAAGGAATCAAATTATGTACCCTTTTGGTTACAGTAGCTACTCACCAACAGTTCGGAGCCTTAAACCCTTGTACTAACTGCCACACCACAGAGACCTGCAGAACACTGCTGTGACTAATCCTATCAGCACAGCAGGACACATGAATATTATCATAACTGCTGCTTTGCACTTTACAGACACAAACTACTCATCTGACAACAAAGCCCGAAAAAAAAGTTATGTATGTAGTTGTCCTTACATTATGTGGCCAACTTTATTTACTTACATATTCTATATTTCTTAACCTGGTAAAGTGGACAGGTCTAGGGACCTCTTTCAGACATGACCACAAAGACAATAACAGGACATATTAGATTTCAGCATGGGAAATATAACCATAACAACATACAGTTTTTAAATAAATCACAACTGGAATTGTATTTCTGTGCTACATAGATATAAGAACAGTAATTTTTTTACAATTAGCTTTTATAGTATTAGACATTGCCAAGACAGGAAGCAGAACTGTTCAGACACAGTGCTCAATTATTTTAAAACTCTCTACAAATGCTAACCTTAGTATACATACATTTAGGTGCAATTAAGAACAATCTGGAGCTAAATTCATGGGACAGGGGGTGGGGGTGCTTTGCATTTGGCCGCCTGATTCTTTAATGGAAGAGTTGGTGTGGGGTGTGAATCTGTAATAAGCTTCATTACAATGTAGAAATTGGCTTAATACAGTAAAGTGACTTTTTCTTTTTGCTCTTCATGTTTCACTTGAAGAGTTGAGGGGATGGGGCGCAGGTTGAGCCAGCTACTCTTCTGGTTTTAAACTGTAGCAAACTGTTTGCTACAGTTTAAACCACACAGGAAGTGCTACATTGGCTCAGGTTTAAGCGCAAATGCAATACGGGCTTTTAAAAGCCAGTATGCATTTAAACAAGCAAGAGGGTGGATCGGATGACCGACTGTTCTCTCTAACAATTTGTGCACATGGCAGGTGCTCCCTTCGCCCTGCCCTAGCAACGCAGTCTCTTCTAACAACTTGCATGTATCATGTTTTTTGGAATATGAACAAACAATGCATGGTGCCTAGAGGCATCAGCAGGATGCAACTGTAGAAATGCCTAGAGAAGTCACTTGACTGTAATGATTTAAAACCACCCCCAATCAATATGCACCATGTCCAATTAACCCTCCACACATTCCTGTGCATCCACAATGAATGTTAGCATTCTAACTTTGCCTCAACAATTCCTTGGTTGACTTTCTCATTTATTAATTTCTAATCTAGCCACCATCAGATACTCTTTAGTTAAAAGTTTTATAACTTAAGCTAAAGCAATGCACCATGAAGCATTGGCATTGATCTAAAGAAGTCTAGAGCTCTTAAAAACAAACAGTTTAGTAGACAAACTTTTTTTAAATTTAGTGCTTCCTGTTAGTTTGTTCAAACTGTGTTGAATTTGGGAAGCAGTGTTTTTAAAAAAAAAAAAAAAAACTCCTGATATTTTAAGATAAAAGAGGCACACAAAGGAATCAAACTACAACAAACTTCGTTACTTGTTCAGCTACCTTAACAAAAGGCAAGTAGGGGTTAAATACTAGCTCTAACAAGACTTGGGAATTTTTTTTATATATTTATTTACATTTTGCTCATCAGGGTAGAACATTAAAATAGCATGATCAACTGCAGGCACAGCCTGGATTACAAAAAAATGTAACAATTACAACCAAAAGTGGAACACAAAGATAATACAAACTAGTCACAATAAAAGAAAGATACGACATGCAGAATTTGCACAGCGATGAGGTGTACCTTTTACAAGCAGAAAACTGGAATACATTAAGTAGCAATAAAAAACAGAGAAGACTTTAATGAGAATATAATGTTGACTGGCTGGTAAACGTTGACTGGTCTAGGGCTTGGAGCAAGCACCTCTTCTGAGCTTTTTTTTTAAAGTTGTTTCAGGTTTGTACCTTCTGGTACTTAAGACCTACCTTTGTGAGGGTTTCTGCTAATTCACACTGAGCTGAATGGAAGAGGGGTACTGACCACAACTCTGATCTGTGGTGTATAACAATTAAGTAATCTTGCTTATTTTTTTTTCTAGTTATCGCTTATTCTTACCATTTATTGCACTTTTTATTGTCTGCTGCCTACTTTTTATTGCGTGCTGCCAACTTTTTACTGTATTTTATTGCTATAAATTAATCTGCACTGTTGTACTGCAATTGTCTGCCTCACTTTTTGTAATACTTTTTTAGCTGAGTTGGAAAGGTATTAATTGGAAATGTTCTCCATTTGTTAAGCATCTGCTGTTGGTTTGATTTTCCTGCCAAGAAGTGCATCATATAACTGATTTGTTTGCAGTTAAAAGCATTCTCTGGAGTCTCCTTGCTACCTTTTCTGTTTAAAACTTTCACTTAGTGTCTCACTGCTGTTTTTCTGCAGTGATGCACATTTCTGTAGCATTTTCTGCCTAAAATAGTGTAGCTAGTAGCTATAGTATAGTTCCCCATTACTGTCTTGTTCTTTAAACTTGGTGGCTTTGCAGTTGCTGCCCCTACAGGAAATCTGATCTGGGACACTCCTCCCAGGCTAGACTCATTAGCTCATTCTACTTAATACAGAAATAACATTTGGGAAGGCCAACCCACTTAGCTTCTTAACCTTGAATTATCTTCTGTTTATCCTTTCTCCCTTCCCACTCTACAAAAAAAATTATCGGCTGCCTTTACAGTATTTGGGTTTCCTATTTAATTACTTCATCTTGCTTTTTCAGCTACCTGTTCTAAGTGTTCAGCTGCATCTTTTCTGCTGCATTAAATTGCCCCTTGTTTTTAGCCTGTTTAAATTTTAAGTGTTATTCTAAGCCTCTTAGTTTTGGTTTAAGCACTTGGGTTTTAGGCCTGCCCCTTAGCTCTCCCTGGACTCTCTCCCTCAGATTCTGACAAATATGGATGGACAATTTCCTATGGTTTCTCCTGCCAGCCTGGTTGATATGGGTATTCTGAGACAGTGTAGCAACTGCCTCATGTACATGGACAACTATCTACTATTACCACCTAGGAACACAATTTGTGAGAGAAGATATTACAATAAAAACCTAGAGTCTATGCTCTCTCCCTCACAAGCCAGTACATCTGGCACTAAGAAGGTTATCAACACAATCACTACATCTTAAACACCACCACAGCTACACAACACATACCCACATATGTGGAAGTTATGAAAAAAAATATATCCAAACAAAGGAGACCTCAGAGACAAAAACACATGTGAACAACACAACCTACACACCACATACCATGCATAGTCCACACACCAGTGTCTCGCAACCACAAAGGCCTTAGCATAAACCCAACATATTAGTCATAGCAGACTCCATTGTGAGACACACAGATGTGCCTCTCACCAGGCTGGATAAGGAGAAAGTCACGGTTAGTTGTCTGTAAATTGCCAGAATCCACCATATCACACACACATTCAAGTCTCTCAACAACAGGTGCTGTCATGGCTCTGTCATAGTCCATGTTGGGGTGAATGACCTGAGACCTACCTCACTGAACTATATGAAGAGAGACATGACTGAGCTCGCTAAATATGGGTCCCATGCATGTATGTCCCTAGCCTCAAGCAGCATTCTACATTCACCCAGAATGATGCCTCAATACAAACAGAAAATTACTGACTAACAATTGGCTTAGTTTCTGGTGTCATTCCAGGGGGTTCCAGTACCAGACAGCCTAGAAATACATGGTTGACAGACCACAATGCTTTGCTAGGATGGCCTGGATCTGTGTCACTTGGGCTTCAGGCTTCTGGCAAAGGCCCTTGCCTCCTCCATAGTGCCTCTTTTTAGGAAATGTCCTGAGGTCGATAAAACCAAAATAAAAATTTCAAAACGGAAATTAAAGGTCATGCTGCTAAACGGTAGGAGTCTAAACATGAAACTGCACTCACTGCAAGCATTCTTAACCCTGGAAGATGCTGACATTTGTGCAGTCACAGAAACCTGGTTAAAAGCTGCGGACAGCACCCCAGCCTTACCTGGTTACTCATCATATCCTACAGTCAGACCCCAAACTATGGGCAGCAAAGCCAAAGGAGGTGGAGTTTCAATATATATTAAAGACACACACACCCCCAGGTTGCTCAAACGGTATGACGCACAGGAAACACTCCAGGTGCAGTTAACTGTTGACAAAACCCCTATTCAAATCATAGCTAGCTACAGGCCCCCAAATTTGACTCAAGATGCTCACTCCACCTATTTGGACCTATTCAAATATATCAAGATTCAACCCTTTACCCTGATCCTGGGCAATTTTAACTATCCAACTACAGACTGGAAAAAAACACAAATGCCCAGAGATTACTCAATTTTATCAATGAAAATGCCTTGGAACAGCTAGTCGATACCCCCACAAGAGGTGAGATCTTGGACTTGGTATTAACCAACATGAATAACCACTGCAGCACCCCCTACAGTATCATCCTCCCTGGTAAATTCTGACCATAAAGTGGTCACTTTCGAAGTCAGAGCCTCCCCTGACCCCCCTCTAGCTAGGGTAAAAAAAAAAAAAAAACACTTCTCTAAAGCAGATTACAACCTCCCGAGGGATGGTATAAACAGCTTCACATCCCCCTCCTCCTCTGCTGGAACTGGCACCAATGTAGTATACAAGCATTTATATAGATGCATGGAATCAGGAATACCTGACAGGACAAAATCATCCACCGCAAGAAAGATTAAACCTGTCTGGTGCACATCTACAATAAATAAACTACATTACAAAAGGAAAAAAATTGCTGTCCAGGACCAAGAAGGAGCAGCTGCCCAACTGGATGCAATCTTTCCTTAGCCTGAACAAGAACATAAGAGCATTGGTGAAACCCTCTAAAGCCAACTTTAGAGTCCAAATTGGCCACATCTATTAGAGACAATCATAAGGCCCTCTTCACATATGTTTGCAATCTCAAAGGAAGCGCCAAGATCTGATCAGAACTGGTGGTCAAGGACACCACATACACAAATGCTGTAGATATAGCCAACCTACTGTCTGACAGATTCAGCAAAAACTTCACCCCTCTGCCCCCCCATCAGTAAATCAGTACCTCCCCCCTCCCATTATCTCTAGGGAACAGGTCATCACTGCCCTCTCAAAAGGCAAAAAATACAGCCTCCATGGGACCCGATAACATCCCAGGCTACATCCTTCATGAACTCAGGCATGAACTTGCAGCACCATTAGGCACCCTATTCAACCAAAGCCTGAGTACCGGCTTTGTCCCACCTGAGTGGAGGACAGCCACTGTCATCCGTTTACACAAAGATGTAGCATCCATCGATCTGGGAAAGTATAGACCCATCAGCCTAACTAGCCTGATCTGCAAGGCCATGGAACGGATTATCATGGATCTGATTAACAGGGACATTGGCAATCACCAAACATGCAACCCCGCACACTTTGGCTTTGTCAAGGGGAGGTCATGTCTGTTAAATCTGGTCGACTGCTTTGAGACAGTCACCAAAGCCATGGACGAGGGGAAGACAGTGCACACTGCCTACCTTGACCTGGCCAAAGCCTTCCACACTATTCCCCACTCGGGCATAACAGATAACATATGGATTGATGCCTAGTTGAGAGAGTTTGTCAGATGGGTAGCAAACTGGCTCACTGATAGAACCCACAATCAAAATAGGGGAAGCCTCCTCAAGCAATAGACCCGTAACGAGCGGCATACCCCAGGATCAGTCTTGGAGCCTCTGTTATTCACAACATACTTCTCTGAGGTGCAGGCCAAAACCAGTGGGCCATGGCTGACCAAGTTTGCAGATGACTGCAAGCTGGGTGCATTCATCAATTCTGCAGGTGATGTGAACGTCCTCCAAGAGGGTCTTACCCAAACAAATGACTGGTGCCAGAAACATAAAAGCCAAAAAATGCATCATCATCCCATTTGGGGAGAGTGATGTCCCTACTTATTATCACATTAATAACAATAGCCTAAGCACTCAGTCACGAGGGATTTGGGCACCCAGGTTGATAGCAACCTGACTTTTGACCACCATGTTGCTTCCGTTGTACAGAAAGCTTTCTACATGGCCCACCTCACAAGTAAGGGTATATCATCCAGGGACAATGAGGTCATAACATCCCTGTATTATTCCCTTCTAAGACCAATTATTGAGTACAACACGCCCTTCGGCAAGTACCTCTCAGAGCACATGCAGCAGCTGGAGAAACCACAGAAGTTCCTCACCAGAAGACTCCAGGGCCTCAAACATCTACCCTACACAGATAGGCTAAAAGCCCTGTCCCTCTACTCAGTTTCATACAGACTCCTCAGAGGTGACCTCTGTCTGGCATACAAAGCAATCTCAGACCCCACCTTGATGGGACTGCTGCATATCCGCAAGTCAAGCTCCACTCGAGTAACCACCACACGTGGCCTCAACCTGGTCTGTGACATCAACAGGACTTGTTGGTGGGACAGATGTGTCCCAGAGACTCCCCAGTCTGTGGAACAGACTCCCTCTCCGTGTCAAGCAGAGTACCTCATTATCCCTTTTCAAGTGCAACCTGGATAACTGGATGTGAAACAGAAAATACATCCCTGGGATTCCACCTGTGTCCTGCTGGGCAGGGGCTTTGGGTGCAGACTTGTCTAAACATGTGCTAAATTCTTGGCTAGGCTTATAAGGGCCTCAGGGCCAAAAGCCTAGTAACTTCCTATGATCCTATAAAGTGGTTTAGCTTTGGAAATTGCAGGGATTAGCACAAGGTTTGTAAATGACAAAGCAAGAGATAAATTATGATAAAGTGGGTGTCCAGTGAAACAGAGGGATTGAGAAAGGTAAAACTTACAAGATAACAGTGAGGAAGGAGAAAGAAAAGCTATGTACATATATAAATGAAGCAGAAACATCATGGTAACCAATAGACTAGTCATGTAAATGGGATGACTGTGAGAAAACTAACCTAACGCAGAGTAGTGTTGACTAAGTGATGCATCCTATGGTCTGGCATTTGTAATTATATCACTCAAACAGAAGGCTGGGGTCTGAGCACGACAGTTTGCATGCTCAAGGAGATAATGAAAAAGGGAATGCCACAGATACAGAGCCAGTACCGAGAAACTACAGTCAGCATAATGTAGTTTAGTAGATGTGGTCTGGAGAGCGGGGCCTGCTATACCCTGGCTTCTGAGGCTGTAGACTGGTATTGAAAACTTTTTCATTGCAAATGGAGAAGCATCATCTTAGCAGGGTAATCTGAACAGCTGGGTGCTCAGAAGTAGGTTGGATCTGGCTTGTACTGGGAACTACTTTGCCATGATAAAGTAAGGCAATGATGTTCAAGGTGAGGGGAATTGATGAAGTGGCATATTTTACTAGGTGATGTCTGCAGCAACTATCTGTTTTTCTTAAGGAGATGGCAAACAACAGTAAGCTATATTCATATTATGTGAGCTGGACACCTTTTCCACTGGCTATCCTACTTCCCAAGCTGGCGATTAAAGGAACGGAGATATGTTCTGAGCTCAGAAAAGGAGGTAGTTGATTTTAGATCTAGGTTTTGAGACTGGTCGAGTAACTGAATGAAGTCAACAAGCTCAACAGAACTGGGAACCTCCAAAGGTCTTCTCTTAGTAACAAAGAACATAAACTCCCTCCCCCAAAAAAAGGCCAAGTACAAGCTTTTTATGGATGAGCTAGTGATTTAGGCACAAAACATCAGTTTGTAATTAGGTTTCAATTACCTGTTGTACTGTATCGGATCAGTACATAACCGCATCATCATCAGCATAGAGTTGTAACAGGTAGGTTGTGGGGTAATTTATTTAAGAAAAAAAATGGAGAATAGTGGGTCAAATACTGATCACTGCGGTACAGCTGAATAAGGTGTGTGATGGTCAGAAGCCCAATACCCACTGTAAAGGTTCTGTTAATCAGAAGTCTTTCAGCCATTGTACAACTTTAGTACAGATGTCAATTGTCTAGTAATGTTACTTAATTATTAATTAATACTATGTCATATTTAATAGTAATATAAATTTGAATAACATGGACTTGTACTGCTAACTGAGGGGGGGGGGCTTGCCCCATCCCAGGTTCTGCTAGTAAGAGTCAGACTTTGACAGTGGAAGCACAGTTTTGCCCTGTCGACCCTTGTAAAATTAGAAGGAGAAATCCTGCCAACATTTTAATGACACTACAGATGAAAGCTAATCTTCCACAACCATTTTCACCTTCTCCAGCAAGCTGAAAACAGAATTTAACTTAAGTTTTCTCAAGTCATGCGTGTTCTGTGGCTGTTCACGTTACATTTAAACTGAAAGGGAATTAAGATGGAAACAAAATGTGGGTAATGATCCTATTGACGTGCCAAGATGCTTCAGTGTGACAGCATTTATTGTAAGCCATCCATATGCCTCAGGAAAATTGGAATGAAGGTTGCAGATAAGTTGAGTTCCAAATCTGACATCCTTCATACAGTGAGATTAATATGTTCTGTTGTTCATGTGACCAATATGTTGATTTGACAAAAACAGTGAAGCTGTAGGCAGTTTTTTTTCACTGCCTTGCATGTGCTTTATGTCAAAACAACTGAAAAGATAGAGGGGTGAGCGTTCAAAAGTAGCAACGCATTTTGTAACTGTTCTCTAAGAGAACTAAAATACTGTCTATAAAACATGCTAACAAAAAACACACAACAAACATCGTACAAGACAATATTTATTCATAGTATGAAAAGAACTAATTTTATTACTTCGTTAAAAGGACATTCATTCAAAAAGTTGTGTTTCAATACAATTATAGCCCCAAGAGTGAAAAAAAGACAGGGGGATCCATATTTGAGCAATTGTTTTAGGTAGTTTCCTAACGTCTGCAGGTCTGTCTTCTGTCATTGCTTTCCAGCAGTTTTTCAGTATTACAACACTGGAAAAGACTTTTCCTTCACATAGTTAGCCAGCTTCCATCAATGCACCAAGTCTGCAGCAGTATGGAGATACCCTTCCACTAAAGCTGTAATAGTTTTATCACACCTCCAAACTGTCACTGCCTTTGCCTTACACTTTGCCCTTTCCTTTGTAAAATGTTAGATTTTCTGGTAAATCACGGAGGATTACAGTCAGGCAATAACATCACACATTAAGTGTTTCACTTGTCTAACTGTTCAGAAAAGCATCTGAAGCAAAATATGTTGTTGTTTCTTAAATTCATTTAATAACTCTACTCAATTTTGGGCTTTTGTCCTGCCATTACTTTGGCTTTGCCCAGAATTCTTTTTTCTCAAAAATGTTTTTATTAAGAAATATGAATTAGATAAAAAGTGAATTAATGAACATAGATATTAACTTTACACCAATAGATAAAAACAAACAATTCATTAACAGCAAAAAATAGTAACATCAACTATTTACAAGGTGTCTACATGAATGAGATGTGGTAGTGCAGCGGTAGCATTGTTGCCTCACAGCAAGAGGTTCTCCCATTCGACTCTCGACTTGGGTTGGGAGTGCCTTCTGTGTGGAGTTTGCATGTCCTCCCCGCGGTCGAGTGGGCATTCGAAAGACATGCATTGAGTGGGTGTGCCTTCGTTGAAGGTTGGGTTGGCAACTCAACACCATAAAAAAAAAACAACTGCCAATCATTAGCGGACCGGAGTTCCGGTGTGACGACCCCTAACCGGGAAAAGCCAAAAGACAAACAACAACTACATGAATGAGATAATTGTTCATTGTATTAGCTATATTAAGTATTGTTCCAATTCAAAATTCTTGATGTTAATTTGTAGTTTGTTTAGTCAACAGGTTCTTGAGTTTAATCCATGATCTTAACGCAGGAGTGGTTTTGGTGGTTCTTCCTTTGACTGACAATATTTCTGACAAGTTTCAGTTGCTATGTTCAAGAATTCTTTCATTGATGGTGTTGAGACATTCCTCCAATTTTTTGTGACTGCTTTCCTTGCAAAGGTCAAAAGACTCTAGAAGAGGATAATCATTTTCCTTGACACGTCAGAATTGGTGTATTGAAAAGGATTATGGAATTATTTAACATGAAGTTGTCAGTGAACAAAACTTGTAAAAAAGCATTAACATCATTCCAAAACAGTTTAATTACTTTACAATCACAAATCATATGCTGCCAATCAGTTTTAACTTTCAGACCACATCCCCAACATTTAATTTTCTTATTATACATAAGTTCAACTTTAAGTGGGGCAATGAAAGTTTTATGCAAGAATTTCCAGGAAAATAATTTCCATTTTAAAGAGATTGTGGTTGGAGCGGATGATGAGGCCATTATGATCTTGTCACTACTACTAGGAGAATATCTGTTTACTGTCCTAAAATAATTTCAATATCGTTACAATCACTTGTATTTATTTTATTAATCTTGTATATTTTATGTCCTTTGCCTGTTATGTCTTGATGTATCAGTAATAATAATAATTCTACAAATTTTGATATCTTTTCTTTAACTGATGTATTCATTAGATTTATTGTTTTATCTATATGTAACCTACAATTTTGAACATCTAACCACATTTATGTATAACGAATTTATTCAAAAGTATAATCTAGTGTGTTTAACTTCTCTTTGTTCATAAACTGATAACCAATTGTTTGCCTTTAAAAGCACTCGTTGTGTGAGTATTAAATGTGTTAATATTATTTTGTGTGTATGCAACTGGAAACGCCAAAAAAATTCCAAGCTTTGTATTCTGGATGTTTATATATAATGTTTTTGAAATTGTTCAGTGTTGTGAGAAAAAAGTTTGAATTTACCACTATATTTTGATGTTCTAAAATAAAGCTCTTTAAGATCCACAGGGAGTTACTGTTGATTAAATTATCATGGTAATTATATTTTTTGTGATTACTTTTGAGATAAATGTTTCATAAATATCTTTCCAGTTAGCACAATCGGCTTTGCCCAGAATTCTTGAACAAAATTCTGATGAGTTATGCATATACTCTTGACTTTACTCTAAAATTCTCACAGCAACCATCTAATCATGGATATGAACTTTCCCAGCATCTCCTTTACCAGCTTGAGGGATATGGGCTTCCTGAGGCAATAACGAAATTGCCTCATGTTCACTTACAACCAGCTAAATTCCTAAACAAACTGATAAACGTATGTGAAAGATATATTTATACAATGTCACTGAAGACAAAGTTCATGTAAAAGCACTCCTAATGTCATTACAGTTGTCAGTGCTATACACTCTGCATCCATCACACACAGCATGAGCCAGACATATAGAACCACATATGTTAAGACATGTAACCTTTGTAAACCCCAAAGATCTTCTAGACAAAGCACACATAACAAATACCCTCAGCAGCCCCATATTCAATCTTTCAAAACAACACCCACATCAACACATACAGCCATATCTCATAGAGCCTCTACTTCTAGGCTGGCCCATAAGGCAAGCCACCACGCAACCCAACATTCTGGCCATTAGATACTCCATTATGAGATACGCTGAATACCCTCTCACCAGTCTGAGTAAGGAAAATGTCACAGTGAGTTGCTTATCAGGAGCCAGGATCTACGCACAAACTCAATTAAGTACCAGTATGACTAAGTCAAAGTCCATGTAGGTGTAAAAGACCTCAGACATACCTTCCTAGACTATATGGAGACACATATGATGGACCTCTCCTAAGCAACTACCAACCCAGCATTGAGCAGCATCCTACCTTCTCCAAGGATGATGCCACAATACAAACAGATGATGACTACATTTAAAAACTGCTGTCATTCTAAGGCAGTACAATATTTGTCAGTATAGACAGAGATGGTCAACAGACCACTCTACTTTGCCAGGGATTATGTGCACCTCTCCCTGTTACGCTTTAAATATTACCTAAAACACTGTCCTCCCCCCATAGTGCCTTTTTTAGCCAACACCAAACTGGAAACTCTTCCAGCATAACATATCAAAACCAAGAAAATCTAAAAAGGTGTTACTGCTCAATGCTAGGAGTCTAAGCAAGAAACTTCATTTCTTACAAGTTCTCCTCACCCGAGAGAATGCAGACGTCTGTGCAATCACTGACACATGGTTTAAAGCTCCAGAGGGTACCGTTGGCAGAGCAAGGCTATAATGCCTTCCACATATTTAGACCAGCTACTACGCAGGCAGGCACTAAACATGGAGGTGTCTCAATTTACATCAAAAATAAATGTACCTTATGGCTGGTCAAACAGAACAACACACTTGAGTTTCTCTAAGTTCAAATCACCATAGGCAAAATCCCACATCACTTTCTTGCAAGCTATAGGTCCCCTCTATGACCCAATAAACCCATAATATTTATTTAAGTTTACTAGAGACACTGACCATCCAACCCAATATCATATTCACGAGTGACTTTAATTATCCCACTCTTAACTGGAAATCATGCATGACACCAAATGTGCAGGCAGACAGATTTCTGAACTTTGTAAACACAAACATCCTAGTCCACATTGTCAAAATAATCATCACGGGCGCAAACATATAGGATACAGTCCTCAATAACATAAGAGAACCCTGCACACTTCATAGTGTAATGTCCACTCTTAAGGTCAGAGCAAACAGTGTCCTCTGAAGTAAAAAGGAAACCTGGAACCCAGCTAAACCTGGAACTTCTCTAAGGCTAAGTTCCTACTATTACATGATAATCTGACAAAATGTAAAGCTCCCAAACCCTGAGAATACTGCTGCCTAAAAAGAACTATTCACAGAAACCCTGCACAAACATGGTAATACCTGCACAGAAACAGCTGTACCCCCTAGGAATAAGTACAGAACTAACACAAAAAACAAGCCACCCTGTTGGAATCTTAACATCAACACGCTGTACAACAAGAAGGAAGAACATTATGGCAAAAGATAGGAGATGAAGTGCCCACCAAGACAAAAGCTCAGAAGATAAAGTCTACAAAGGCCAAGTTTCAGGTAAATCTTGCCTCCCAGGCCAAAGGCAAGCTCAAGGCATTATTTATCTATGTACACAGCCTCAAAGGCAATACACAACGGGTGTGCATAGCCCATTGCTAATGGAGCCATCTACATTGACCTAGAAGATATAACAGACCTACTGACAAATTCATCTAATCTCTCTCTCTCCCTCTGCACATAGGCAAACCATCTACAAACCACTGAAACTGCAACACTAGTCTCATATGCAAAGCCAAGGAAAGAATTATCACGGAATGATCAATAATGACATAGGAAACCTCCAGACACTGGACCCAACTCAGTTTAGTTTAGTCAACGCAGGTCTTCCCTACCTGTCAGACCTCTTTGAGAAGGTCACCAAAGCAATGAATAAGGACAAAGTTGTTTACAATACCTACCTTGACCTGGCCAAAACATATGGCACAATACTTCACGCGAACATTGTTGACAAACTCAAGAAGTTACAAATAAACCTTTATGTCACCCAGAAGACAGCCAAATAGCTCAATGGCAGGACCCAGGAAGTTAGAATTGGGAAGTTAACCTCTTCAAAGAGGTCAATCACCAGCAGAGTCATGGATAAGTCTGGGGACCACTCCTTTTTGGCATCTACTTCTCTAAGTCTTGGCCAACATCAAGGGCCTCTGGTTGACCAAATATGCAGTTGACTGCAAATTAGGAGCACTTGTACAGTCTCCTACTGACACTAATGTTCTTCATGGTGGTCTGACACAGACAAATAGCTGTTGTCAAAGCCATGGACTAAAACTAAATGCCAAGAAATGCATAATAGTATCCTTTGGGAAATCAGACACCCCTGGTAACTATCATACAGACAGCACAACCCTAAGAATCGACTGAGTAGTCAAGGACTTTCAGACACACACAGACAATAACCTTGTCTTTGACCATCACGTCTATGGTAGTAAGAAAATCTCTGTATGTTGTGCAACTTATAAACAAATGTATGGCATCTAGGTCCACGGAGGTCATTGTCCCATTTTATTCTGCACTCATCAGACCTATCACAGAGTACAATGCCCCATTTGGGATGTACTTAACCTGGCACATCCAACAACTGGAAAGTCCACAGAGGTTTCTCACTGAGAGTACAGGGCATAAATTACATGTCCTATACTGACCGCTTCAAAGTGCTAGCCCTGTATTCCTGTCTCCTACAGGCTGTCAAGGGGAGATCTATGCCTAGCATACACAGCATCTATGGACCCCTGCACATCCACAAAGAAAAACTGCACCAGAATTACTCATTCTAAAGACTTGAAACTTACCTGTGATATGATTAGGACCTGCTTGACAAACAGGTATGTATCCTAGAGACTATCCCTTCTCTGGAACAGGCCCCCATCCATGTGAAGCACAGTTCCTCCCTAACCTAATTAAAGTGTAACTTGGACAACTGGATGGAGAACAGGAAATTTACCCCTGGTTTGGCACCTATGTCTCTTATGGATATGGGCCGCCTATAAATGGTGCATGTAAATATTTTATCTTTCAAGACCCTATTTACATTACAGAGGTACCAGAACTTGTCAAGAGATTTGGGATGCATAGCTAAGCTTAAAAAGCTAGAATCAGCGGGTCTGCAGCCAAATGGCATAGAGTGTCAGGTGTACTGTATGACAGATGAATGCAAAAAAAAAACTGAAAAGTAAGGTGTACAAAACAGTGGCACAAGTACTACGGCAGAAGCCAAGAACAGAATATGGTGGTTCAGGCACATGCACAGAGAAGCAGAAGGCAATCTGATGAAAAAGATTTGGGACAGACGAGAAGGTAAGAGGAGACGAGGGCAACCAGCAAAGAGGTGCATTGATTGTGTGAGAGAATGTGCGAGTCAGGCATGAATGTTGAAGAAGGCAGGAGTGTAGCCCTGAATTGAGAGAGATGGAGACAGTTAACACGATACCCTTACCCCATGCAGAAAATGGTTAAAGGGGGGGATGATGATTATGATGGCTAACTTTAAAAAGGTCCCAGCGATCAACAGCCTAGTAAACCACTCAAACTCATATTATACTACTGCATTTTGAAAAAGTTTCACTAATAGCAGTAATTAAGTTTATTTCACCTTAATTTTAACTGAGGTGGAGTACTGATCTCACTGGACCTACTGCAGTCTCAGCCCAGGGTTTAAGCCCAACATATTCATGACATATATACAGACAAAATGATGAAATGTAATATATACATGTATTATACACAGAGTTATAAAGACAATAAATGCATGATATTATATACAAATTGACTGACTAAACAACATATGCATACATTCATTCATAAAAAACAGGGTGCATATCAGAGCTGGCATGTTGAAAGAATCACAATGAAAAGTCAGTGCAAGCTATGTAGAGGGAAGTAGGAAACAGGTTAAGTTATTCGACCAGAAAGAGACAGCAGCTGCATTTTCCTTGAGTCTTGTATTGCACTTTTAACTGTGATCAGAAAGTCTGGCACCAAGGACCAAGAAAGCAGGATTTCTGCACTGGAGCCCAGTTTGGAGAGTTTGTAGGAGAGAAGCGAAGTGGAGTGCTTAAAATTTCTAAAGTTCTATGTCATTTTACTCCTGAGAAGTCTGCAGGCTACTGGAGGAAGGTTTCATTCTTGATTAACTGCTGAAAGGCGAGTAGAAAGTCAACACATTGCTTAACAAGTACCCAGTTAGCTTTTTCAATGGTTTTACAGTGGTGTTCATTTCCTGCAGAGAGGGTTAAATCTCCATATGGTATTTCAGATGGTTTGAATTGTGGGCATGTTTCTTTTACAAGCTGCAGCAGTCAGAAGGAGACCATATCCTACCTGAGCCAGTTTTGAAAGTAAAAAGGGATATCCTCTTAGTGCAGAACAGGACAGCCACGGTGGTACAACGGTAGCGTTGTTGCCTCACAGCAAGAGGTTCTCCTGTTCGATTCTCGACTGGAGTGCCTTCTGTGTGGAGTCTGCATGTCCTCCCCACGGTCGAGTGGCCTCCGAACGACATGCGTGAATGGGCGTGCCTTCGCTGAAGGTTGGGAGTCGGGCTGGCAACTCGGCACCATATAAATCTACTGCAAATCATTAGCGGACAGGAGTTCCACTGTGGCGACTCCCAACAGGGAAAAGACAAACCAGAATAAGACAGAGTTGATTTTTTATAGTTCAAGTGGAGAGGGAAATTTAGGATTGATTCCTACCCGAGTGTACTGATGTTTTTAATACCATTATTCAATATTTTAAGATGTGTAGATTCTAGAGAAAGAACTGGATTTCTGTCTAGTGCCAAACGCATTGTTTTTGCTACACAGGACAGGAGTTAATATCACTCACCCATCGGATAAGAACACGAAAATGTAATTTCATCTAAATTTGCGATTTATACCAAATGACTGCATAATCAAACGATATTCATTTGTATTATGAAACATCAATTTGTTCTCGTTCATGGGTTTTGCATTAGAACATTACCCCACCAGATGCGCAGTAGCAAGGACCGCCCAAAACCCGCCCACTACTGTGTTTAACTGTAATTGCTAGTCTTACTGTGAAGGTGGTGCTGCAGTCGAGTTGTCACCTCATTGCAAGACATTGTCCCATTCGATTCTCAGCTACGGCGTCTTCTGTGTGGAGGCATACGTGAATAGGGCGTGCCTTCGTTGAAGGTTGTGCGTCAGGGCTGGTAACCCAGTACGTAAAAATCCACTACCATTCATTAGCGGACAGGAGTTCCGCTGTGGCGACCCCTAACCGGGATAAGCCGAAAGACACAAACTGTGAATAAACATGAGATACCCAACGTCACCAAATAGAATATGGAAAACAAACAGTGTAGTTGAATGTATGCGCTGCTGAAAGTGCGCGTTATCTGTTCTATAGAACAACATACACCTAAACTATTTGTAGTGCTCTGTGCAGGAACGCACATGGCAGAACTCTGTACTTGTATTCTGTTTTAAGTATTACTGTTTCTTAGATGTTTGACATCCAGTATTTATTTGCGGTACCACTCCCTATATGCCAAAGAATTTTCCATGTCTTTCTGTTGGTCTGCAGATATGTATTTTTCAAAATGTGATTTTTTTTTTTTTTATTTGTAATGTCTGCTGCATTTACTTCAGGGGACAGTGGAGTGCAGTAACTAAGATAAGAGAGGTACAAACCTGGAACCGCAACGTTTAACGTACAGTTCCAGTTGTTAACACTGACACATACCTCTCAATCTTTTAACGCCCAAAATCTGAACAAAGCCTAATAGAATGGGGGGCAAACTACAAAATATAGGGAGAGAATTTAATTACTGCGTTTATAAACTTAGAAAGTTGCTAACTTTACAAGTTTTATGTTAGCATGCATTCAAAAGAATGTAAACCGTGAAACTAAAATGCATGTCATTATTTACTGACTTCCCTGTTCAGTAATTTACCACAAAACCACAAATTTTGTGTTATTCTGATAAGCACAAAAGTGTACTTAAGAAAGATGAGCCCCTGCAAAAGCAATTTAAAGCACAGAATCAGTATGGGACGTAAAGTACTGCGTACATACTGCCCTTTTGTCTCACTAATACTTGAACCTGTCCTTGTGTCTTTCGGCTTTTCCCAGTTAGAGGTCGCCACAGCGGAACTCCAGTCCACTAATCATTCGCAGTTGATTTTTATGTACAGAGTTGCCAGCCCTGACGCACAGCCTTTAATGAAAGTACGCCCATTCACACATGCCCATAGCTCTCAACCTTCCATCTCCAAAATGAGGAACACTAGCCTTCATAATGTGGAACAAATGGGCAAAATGTGGAACACATACTAATGGCTTACTAACAGCTTCAACTAGGAAGGCCATAGGATGGTTAAAATATACTGGTTTTACCTATAAATTTTAATGAATTAATATGATTAATTTCTATTTACCATGAATTTCACTTTAAAAAATTCCTAATATTGAATGTGTGACAGTCTTTCAATGTGGAACATTGAGGAACATGACCTTTTTAATACCCCAAATGAGGTACGTTCCTCATAATGAGGTACACTTGAGAGGGTTTCCACACAGAAGACGCTCTAGCTGAGAATCAAACGGCACAACGTCTTGCTGTGAGGCGACAACGCTACCGCAGCACCTGTCCTTACATCTCTTAATTAATGGCCGTATTTCAAAAACGGCAACACTGCGTCTTCTGTATATCGAAAAATTAAAAATATAAATTTTGGGAAACAATAAAAAGAACGGCAACAAACAATGATATATGGATAGGGTTGCCACCTTTTCAAATGCCCAAAGTGGGACATTTTTGGTACAAATATCAGATTTTGCAGGCCGAAACATACCCACGGCCAGTACAAAGGACATAACTTCACTTTTTTGCATAAATAAAAGCTTATTCTTGTAGCATTTTAGTTGCTTATTCTGTTTCTTATAACAGGTGTTTCAGATACAGAATAACTGTTTTATGCAACTATTACATAAAATATAGGAAATAATTTTGTCCTAAAATCTCAGGACATTTGCCATGTTTACAACTTTTTTGCAGGACACAACTCCCCAAAGAGGGACTGTCCCTCGCAAAGTGGGACACGTGGTAACCCTGCATATGGAATATTCAGAATGAATACTCAACAGATGGCTGGATAATCTGCATGGCTTGTCACTCAGCCGTATTTTGCATGCAACCTCACACGGGCTTGGCAAATCAATCATACAAGCCACGCCCATTCCTGCGCGAAAATCGCGGTGGGGTAATGTTTTGATACAAAGCTCGTCCATGTAATGAATATTTACTAACTACATGTGACGCCAGGGAGGGACTACATTGGTGGGGGTGAGGTTTGCTTTTATCGGTCCCAGCCTAGAGAGTTTAGCAAAAGTAAATTGAGCAAGGAGTACAATGCTTGCTTAACATGAAGAGACAAAAGTATTGTCGGGGGACTGAGGTATGCAACAGCAACTGCATCCATCTCGGACTATACTAAAAAGTAAGCATGATTTGCAAATAAAAACAAAATAAGATGGAGGTAGAAGAATGTTGTTCACGTGCTAAAGTTCCAGTTCATCATTTCCTGGCAACGAAATGAAATCCACTAACCTTGCCATGAACAAACACTATTTTCTCCCTTGCAGACTCCCGCAGCACTTTATTCAGCTGGGCTGTTGCTAATAAAGAGCCTGCTTTACCTTCCCCATCTTTCTCAGGGCGGAGTCGTTTCTTGACCGGGCTTAAGTCAGTTTGTTTCTCTGCCATTGTCCAGCTAGCGTGCTTTTACCTTTCCTTGGCCCGCGCCTGACACGAGGACCACTCGTGGCGTCGCTTTCTCTGGTTTAGTGTCATACTGACCAATCCAAATGCTACTCCGTTCTTTGCTCCGCCTTAGTGTCGCGTTTAGCACATTTTGCAGTAGTATGAGAAGAAGCATGAACACGGTTGTATTTGTTATTCAATGTGTGAATTTGTTTTGGAACGTGAGGAATCTTAACTTAGTTGAACTAACTTCACAGTCGCTGTCTGAAAGCTGAGACACCTTCATTTTTATGATAGCTTTGAATCTCTTTTTTAATTATTTTGCAATTAAATTGATTCTTATAATATTCTCGTCTGTTTTCCACGGTATCATTTTGGTTGTACTTGTATAGTCTATGCAAACACTTGGTTGCTTTTGTTATCTCGATACGCATCATTAAAGTCACCAAGATTAGAAACCGGGAAAACCTCTATTACCGTCTTATGTTCGTGCAGTACAAATGGCGTTGTATCTGTTAGGATTTCTTTTCCACCAAGATGTTCCGACTTGCCTGTCAAGTGTCCCTAACATCCGCGATTTTCCTTCATACTTCACTCTTCTTCCTTTTTATCTAGTAGCCAGCAATGCCTCACAGAGTTCTTACTCTTCACGAAATGTGTTTTGATGCAAAATCTGTTAGCTTGTCATTTTTTTAAGTTAATTGGAATAGTAGTTCAAATTTGGACTGATTTGACCCCCCCCCCCCCAAATTTTAGCTTCTCATAGGTAGGTAGTAGGCTATCGGCTCTGGGGCCTACACAAGCACAGCCAAAAAGGTACCCTGGTTTTTGCCACCCAAGAAAATTATTTTCCTGTGCCACTGTCGAGCAGAGCCACAGAAGTGATCCCGGGGTGAATTTCCTATTTCCCATCCAATCATCAACATTTTTCTTGAAGAGTGCTAATGGGGAGCTTTGTTTGATATAGATAGGTAGTTTATTCCAGAGTATGGGAAGTTTCTGGGACAAGTATCAATCCCTCTGGCATGTTCTGTTTATTGTGGTGACAAGGTTTAGGTCCCTAGAGCGTGTAGCTCGGAGGGATTGGGATTTCTTTAAGTGTAGCATGTCCAATAGCTCTGGGTTTGACATAGCTTTGTTTGTTAGGTAGAGATCACCTCTGAGTAAGCGATATGCGACTGAGTAAAGCTGGAGTTTTTTGGGACAGTCTGCATAGGGCATCTGTTTGAGGCCAGTAATCCTCTTTGTGAGGTATTTCTGCGGCCTTTCCAGTTGTAGATGTCTTGTGAGGTACATACCAAAAGGGGCATTGTACTCTATAATGGGTCTAATGAGTGATGAGTAGAGGGGAACAATGACCTCTTTTTTTCTGGATGAGAAACCTTCTGTGATGAGGTATGCCACGTAGAAGGATTTCCTGACTACTGTGGCAATGTGATTATCAAAGGAGAGACTACTGTCCACCTGTGTCCCAAGGTCTCATCACACTTTCAGTGTTAAGTATACTACTGCCAATGTTATAGTTTATGGGTACAGAGTTTTTACCAAAGGGAATAAGCAAATTCAAGTGCTAAAACTACGAATCTGTATCTGGACTAAACTAGTTACAGGAAAGGGGGAAACAAGTGCAAATGCGGACTTTTAAATCAGAAAGTTGAGAGAGATGGGAAAACTGCCCAAATGGCCAATAACTACAATTTCTGGGCCAGAACCACTCCTTATGTGGTAGATAGGTTACCTAGTGCTTACCACTCCCACTGATAAGCTAGAAGGCTTCCCTCCAGCACAGAAAGCTTGGGGGGGGGGGGGGCTCAGAAGTTTACATACAGTCCTGGATACAGTAAATCTGAATCTAGACTACACTAGTTACAGGAAAGGTAGGAAACAGGCTTAGATATATTACTTTATACAGAAAAGTAGCTAAAACAGCAGTAAAAACAATTCAAATGCAGTGCAAGCTAGCACACTTGAGTATGTAGTAATGTTAGACCAAACAGTTTAAAAAAATGCAATTAAATTAAAAATGACTAAAAACAAGTGCAGAAGGAGTCTATTAGGTAGAAAGAGGTAAAGAGATGGGACTGGAGGGAGTGTCTCAAATCAAATCTACAGTGGGGCTGGGCAACTGCAAAAGCCTCCAATTTTAAACAAGACCGGAATAGGGAGGGTGGGTAACGGAAAACCAACACCTTCAGCAGAGATCTGAAAAACTATACAGTGAAGCAAAAATAACAGTGCACAACTCTGAAATCAGCCAGCAATGATGTAAAATTAGTCAAACAACAATTAACGGTACAAAACAAGTGCCAGAAAAATATACTTAGCTCTGTATATCTGTATATGTCTCCATACTTTTTTTTTCTTGTCAGGAATAATCCATCTGAGCAAAAGCCTGTTTTCACTGAAGGCCCATGGAAAATTTTTTAAAAATGCAAAAACAGTCCTGAAAATCTGAAATTTCAGACACCTTACTGCAAAATATTGTGTGACAGCAATTGCGTAACAGCTACAAACAAATGCAAATTGAGGGTCATGCTGCTCAACGCTAGAAATCTAATCTCATAATGCATTCTAAGCACTTTTTTAAAATGGAGAACATCGACATTCATGCTGTAACAGAGAACTGGTTCAAGGTAGCAGAAAGCATCCCTGCACTACCAGGCTAAAACTCATTCCACACCTTTTAGCCCCAGAACTTGGACCAAAGCTCCAAAGGCGGTGATGTTTCCATATTACAGCAATTCAGGTCATAGCCTGCTATAGGTCCTCAACCATGTCCCAAGACTCGCACTCCACGTTTCTAAGCACCCTGCAGAATATTAGGGTCCAACCTAACACTATTATACTGGGCAACTTCAACTACCCTCCGTTAACTGGGAAAACTACTCCTGTACCAATACACTTGCCAAACGTTTCCTGGAATTCATTAATTCCAATGCCCTGGACCAGCTTGTTCTTACCCCAACTAGAGGTAGCAGCATCCTTGACCTGGTAATTACTAACAAGGGCGACCGTTACCCTACACCAATAGTCAAATCCTTGCTGGTTAGATCCGACCACAAGCTAATCACCTTGGAAATCCACCCCCCTCCCCGCAAAGGTAACCACCATGAAAAACCTCCAAAGCTAACTTTGGGCTCCTAAAATCAGAGGTGGCTAACTTCATGGCACCCATACAAATAGAGAATAGATGCATGACCGCCGAATCATACACCAATGCACTGTACGAACACGTACACAAATGCATGGATCTTGTCATACTCAATAGAACCAAGACACTCTCCTCCAAAAAAGGAAGCCAATCTGGTGGTCCCTTGCCATAAACACACTCTACAACAGGAGGAGGAAACTGATGCGGAATAAGGTGAAGTCCCAAGACTGGAAAAACTCCCCTTATCAGCCTCAACAAAAAGTTGAGATCCCTCATCAAATCTATTAAAGCTAGCAATGAAAACAGAATTGCAGCAGATAGTAAAGACAACCACAAGGCCTTCTATAGTTATGTAAAGAATCTCCACGGCAATACCCAGATTTGCTCTGAGTTACTGCACAATGGTACCTCCTATACTGAGCCAACAGATATTGCCAATATACTAGCCGAACGTATCATCATGGACCTAATAAACAAGGATATAGGGAATCTTCAAACTCTGGATCCTACACAGTTTGGCTGTGTGAATGATAGATCATGCCTGCTCAACTTGGTCGACTTCTTTGAGTCAGTCACCAGAGCTGTGGATGAAGGCAAGGTGGTTCATACAGCCTACTATGATCTGGCCAAAGGCCTTTGATACTATTCCCACTCAGGAGTCATAGAAAAACTCACTAGGCTAGGCATCAACCTCTATATCACTAGGTGGGTTGCAAATTGGCTCACAGATAGAACCCACAGTGTGAAAGTAGCTGACTCCAAGTCCGGCTGACGACCAGTCACGAGTGGAGTCCCACAGGGTTAGGTCCTAGGTAATCTCATGTTTGGTATCTACTTCTATGAAGTCCAGGCCAACACAAAGGGACTCTGGCTGACAAAGTTCGCAGACGATTGCAAGTTGGGAGCTATTATTAACTCCCCGAGTGATCTTGACATCCTACAAGAAGGCCTCAATGAGACCAATGACTGCATCAGAACCATTTATTTATTTTAGTTATTTTACATTTGTTAACTGGGGGTGTCTGAGCCGAAAAGGCCTTTTTTCAGCAGAGGCCAGGGGAGAAAAGCTCCAAATAGAAAAATTACAGATACATTTGGATATTTAGACATGATTAGTATAAACACAAACTACAATAAACATGTTTTTACAGTGGTATGCAGCACATCAGCAGTTACAGTGGAGAGAACAAACAAGAAAATATGAATTTAAAAATAAAGGTAATTAATAGATTTTTGGTGTACAGCTGAAATTTGGAACCTAGGTAGAATACATACATAGTTCATAGGTACAGTGCATACATTGTACATTAGCCAGTGTTTGTGAGTAAGAGTGAAAACTATTATCAAATACTCTAGGTTTAGTATGTGTACCTTATCCGCTTTCACTAGCCTGGGGAGCAATCATGGCACTGCCAACTTTGCTTGAGATGTTGCCTAATGAGCGTTTTAAAGGAGGCTTTGGACAATGTGTTTTGTATGCAAGTGGGGAGAGAGTTCCATTGTTTAGCCACTGAACTACTATATAGTGAGTCTCCAAAGCTATTGTAGCTGCTGGTGACTTTTAGTAGTAGTTTGCTTGATGATCTAAGAGACCTTTTGGCTGAGTGATGATGTACTAGGTTTTTGAGGGCAGGACACTTATTGGGGAGGTAATAGAATGGCTTTAAGTTCAATGCCAAAAAATGTGTCGTCATCCCCTTTGGGAAAAACCTGGTTCCCATGAATTACCACATCGATGGTAGTCCACTGAACACAGAAGGAGTTATAAGAGATTTAGGAACACAGATTGACAGCAACCTTGCCACTGTGGTCAGAAAGTCCTTCTATGTGGCACATCTCATTACTAAGGGCTTTGCATCCAGGCAGAAATAGGTCCTTGTCTCCCTCTACTCTTCCCTCGTTAGGCCAGTCATCGAGTACAATGCCCCATTTGGCATGTATCTCACTAGACACCTGCAACAACTGGAGAGGCCTCAAAAGTACCTCACAAAGAGGATCCTAGGCCTTAAACACTTGTCCTATATGGACAGACTCAAAAAAACTCCATCTATTCTCTGTCTCATATCGCCTACTTAGAGGCAGTCTCTGCTTGACTTACAAAGCCATGTCTGACCCAGCTCTGTTAGAAATGCTTCATCTAAAGAAATCCCAATCCCTCCACACTACACTCTCCAGAGACCTCAACCTCATTACCACAATCAACAGAACGCGCTGGAGGGACAGGTTCATAACCCAGTGACTGCCCAGGCTATGGAAAATACTTGCCATACATGTCAAACAGAGCACCTCACTGGCCCTCTAAAAGATAAATCTTGATGAGTGGATGGGAAATAGAAAATTCATCCCAGGGATCACTCCAGTGGCTCTACTCGACAGTGGCACTGGAAACTAAGGTTGGGTGGCACAATGCCAGGGTAATCCTATGGGCGAGGCTTGTAAAGGTTCCAGGGCCATTAGCCTAGTACACACCTATGAATCTATGAGTGTGCAATGCAAGTGCCCGGCCCTTGTGAGAGACTCCAAGCTGCTGGTGGTGGCAAGAGCTAGACTAATTGGGGAGGGCAGGCTGTGTGAGTATATATCATCTCCCGTCAGTCCCCCCTCCCCCCTTAGAAAAAAATAGCCTTTCAAGACTGCCCTTCTGCCGAATGACATGGCTGCAACACTTTATGTGCTCTCTGTTGAACATTTGCCAGGGGAAGGTAATAACTTAAAAATAGAGTAAAACAGGAAATTCCTTTCCATCCTAATGTTACCACCCTTACAAAAAAAATAGTAAGACTCTAACTTTCCTCAGCTTCATTCCTTTTCTTTATGAAGAAGGGTGGATTTATTTCATCTCTACTTCTCTTTTCTAGACCTCACTGTTTCCCGTTTAAAGCCCTATATTTTCAGCCTTGCTGCCCACTGTCTAATCTGCTTCCTTTGAATGTCTGCCTCCTCCTTGCTTCACTTGTTATTTTCCCCATGGCTTTATACATATATATATATATATGCTTGGCCTGTAGCTCCTTGGCATGTTTCCATTGCCTATGGATGAAAATAAATATACTCATGCTTAGCAATAAACCTCAAGGATACCAGTGAGGTGAAAAATAGTAATAGCCATGTATCATTAAGTAAGACAGTTTCTAATCTGCCAGTTTTCAGTAAATTAGATGTCCTCACCAATGAAATGCAGTTGGAATCACTAGATGTGTGCAAAGGAACTTTGAATGTAGCCAGTTAGGCCAATCCAACTACCATTTTATGAAAATTAAGAACCAGTTCCAAAAATACTGAAGTTTCAAATAACTTGTAGCAAATCCCTGTAAAGTTCTGCAATGCTAAGCAGTCATCACTGAGTCCCTGGCCTTGACCCCCGACTGACTGTTGTAAGCAAAATCATACAAATATCTACTCTTTATTCAGGAACTCAAGCCAGCAAGGTCTAAATCAGAGTGGGCCAAGGTGTCCTAGCCTGTCATTCCTGCCATCAGATTCTCCCTTAAACAATTTAGCCTTCTAAGACTGCAATTCTGCTACAAGAGATTTGACCCTTCACCAAGACCTCTCAAATCATGTACAAATATTGACTTTCCTTGCTCCAATAAATTAATCCCATCATGTCTGTATAACCCTGGTATCTTCATACTGATATCTGGATGTTGGACAGCCACTATGCCTAATGAGTTTAGTGTCTTGTATGTGTTTATAAGAATCCTAACCCTTTCTACTGGTTTATTGTTTCTGGCTGCCCTCCATTTTTTTCTCTGCATCATGTCTGACTATGAGTTGAACTTTTGAGCACCTCTGTAAAAGTTGTAGTAAAATACTTTCAGTTTTTTCTCAATGGTCAGTCTGCAGTATCATTTTCCCTATGTGCAAACCTATATCTGCATTTGATTGTCTAACATGCACTTCTATGATGTTTTGCAGCTATCTCCACTGTAACCCTCTCATGTCCAGCTATTGAATGCATGCCATCTATTATCTCAATCCGTGGTTGTTCATCCCTGATTTGCAAAGCTTATGACCTGCATGTTAGATAAATGAATAGCCAAGTAACCAGACTCATTTGTTCCTGATTTGATAGCTGCAAAAGAAATACTGAACAGATTTGACATGCCTCTTAAATGCCTCTAACCTCCATCTCTCTAACTGCATTATATCCTCTTTCTGATGCCTCTTTCATATAACATTACAATCCCAAAGAAATCAGTTTTAGCCTATTACTGTTTAAACACAGTGTATCAGTTCTTCCTTTAAGATTACCCTTAATTGATAGGTAATTAAAGGGAACTATCATCATGGCACAAAAAGAAACCTCATGATTTAGTCTTATGTGCATGAAGGTCACCACCTATGCCTGCTGGATACTCTAATTTTTGCCACATTCCTTTTCCCCTGCTGATTGTCTTGCTTCAACCGATGTGTATCCAGATGCTATCTGCATCATTCCTGACCTCACCAGTCTCCCACATCCAAGGTGAATTGACATGCATAGCACATATTCTACTATCCCCCATATCCTAAATGCCCCACATAAGGCCAAGTGGACCACCCTAAATTATTACAACTCATGTCAAACTGCATACCCCCTCCAAAATGTGCTTGAAATTGTTGGGGCCTTTTGGTAGACATTCATCCTCCAAGCTGACTTCCATACTAGCCTATCCTCGTGGTGTCCTGCAGAGTTCTACAAGCAGCAGAGAGCAAAAGAGTGACTTTTTCCTGATTTAAGTATTTTTTTCTGGCTTTTTGATTATTTACTGCTTAGCGACTGCATTTTCGCCTGTTTATACAGCTCTGCATTCTATTTAAACTGTTTTTGTGTTGATTAACTGTTTTGCACTTTTAAAAAAGTTATTTGTTGCTTAATTTTACCTGTAGGCTAACACACTCAAGTGCGCTAGCCAAATCTTGTTTTCCCACCTTACTGAACTAGAATAGTCCAGTCTTCAGAGTTTGCTGATCTCTGGGCTTTGGCTTGGTTCCTGTGCTATTCCATATCCTTATTTGGATAAAGGGAAGCTTCTTTGCTCACCAGTGGGAGTGGGGAGCACTGAGCAGCCTATTTGTCCCTAGAGCAGTGGATCCAGCCAGAAACTTGTAGTCTGTTGGCCATTTTGGGTCAATTCCTAGCTCTTTTCAACCCCCTGCTATAAAGCCTGCTTTAGCGCGCTTTTGCGTGATTTAGCGCGGAGTTGCCCATAGAGCACCATCGGGCAGCGCCGGTTAAACACGGTTAAACTATTTCTGGCTCCGTAAAGTCTGCTCTTCAATTTTTCCCTTAGAACTTCACTACTTGCAATCTAAACAGTCTATTCTCTATCTCAAAAGCTCAGCACTTGCTCCTAAAGCATTTTTATATAGGTAAAGCTCAGCACTTGCTCCTAAAGCATTTTTATATAGGTAAAGTACTTGTATACTAAACAAAGTACTACATTAGCCTAGAATCCCCTTGAGTACCCATTTCCCTATAGGTCCCTTCTGACTCAGTTACACAGCAAACTTTTTCACTTTTTCTAGCATGTCGAAGGGTCAGTTGCTAGCGTCCTCTCCTGTTCAGCTGGTGAATCTGGGCATCTTGAGGCAATGTTACAATTGCCTCATGTACACAGACAACCCACTCCTTCTCCCACAAAACACAAATACATGTGAGAGATGCAACTATATAGCCAAACTGGAGGCTGAGCTCTCTCAACTCAGGACTGGCAAGACCAGACAGGAGGAGAAGGAAACCATGCACACCACAAACCCAGTTTCACATAGAACTATCACAACTGCAAAACAAACACATAAACACACAAAGACATACTCGGAGGCACTGATCAAAAATCTACCAAAACTACAGAGGCCTCCAAAGCAGACACCCAAGCAACTGCCACCTCAAGACATAAGACATGCAACACATAGTTCTCAAAGTCAGTGTGCTAAACAGTCACAGCCCTTAAGGCCAAACACAGTGCCAGACACACTTGTTATAGGTGACTCCATAGTCAGACACACTGACGTCCCACTCACCAGACTGAACAAGGAAAAGATCACAGTAAGCTGCCTGTCAGGCGCTAGAATCCGCCACATAACACAAACACTCAGGTCACTCCACAGCAAGTACAAGTATGACTCAGTCATTGTCCATGCCGGTGTGAAGGACCTGAGACGTACCTCCCTGGACTACATGAAAAGAGACATAGAGGAGCTCTCAGATTATGTAGCCCAGGCCGGTATGACCCTGACCCTGAGCAGTATCCTACCCTCACCAAGAATGATGCCACAATACAGAGATAAAATGATCAGCTTTAATAATTGGCTTAATTACTGGTGTCATTCTAAGGGGATCCAATGTCTGTCTGCCTGGGATGACATGCTTGACAAGCCACGCTGCTTCTCAAGGGACAGCTTGCACCTGTCACCCCTGGGCTTCCGGATATTGGCAAAGGCTCTTGTCACCCCCATAGTGCCTTTTTTAGGCAAGGATCAAATGATAAACCTACCGCCCTAGAAAACAAAAATGGAGAAAAACTAAGGGTAATACTGCTCAAAGCCAGAAGTCTAAACCTCAAGATGCATGCCCTCGAAGCCCTCCTCAGTATGGAGAACATCGATGTCTGTGCTGTGACTGAAACCTGGTTCAAGGCTCCTGAGAACACCCCAGCACTATCAGGTTATACCTCATATCATGCGTTCCGGCCCCAAACTCCAGACCGAACCACAAAAGGAGGGGGAGTATCCATATTCATAAAGGATACCCACACCTCCAGGTTAGTGGCAACGCATGAAGCATCGGAGACCATCCAGGTGCAATTAACCATAGGTAAAACTGCCCTACAGTTTGTAACATGCTACAGACCACCTTCTCAAACTCAGGAAACCCACACAGCCTTCCTGAAGACACTGGAGAGTATGAATGTCTCTCAAAACACCATCATATTGGGTGACTTCAACTACCCAAACATAGACTGGGAACATTACTCAAGCCCCAACACCCTAGCCCAAAGGTTCCTTGAGTTCATAAACACAAATGCTATGGAACAACTAGTCACCATTCCCACAAGAGGAGAAAATATACTAGACCTGATCATCACAAACATGGGGACAAAATGCTCCACACCGAAGTATATCCCTCATTGGTGAGATCAGACCATAAATTAATCTCACTGGAGATCCACATCCCGCCCCACCCCAGCAAAAAGACCACAGTGAAGAACTTCTCAAAAGCAAACTTCACACTTCTTAAGACTGGAGTGGTATCCTTCAAGGCCCCGAGCCAGTGGAAACCACAACCCACGCTGCTGAAACCCTTACAAATGCCTTCTGCAAGCACCTCCAGGAATGTATGGATCAAGCAATCCCTAATAAAATCAAGACCCTTTCCACCAAAGGCAGGCGCCGGTCTGGTGGACCCCAGCCATAAACAAACTCTACAACAAGAGGAGAAAGCTACTACATGACAGAGCAAAATCCCTAAAAGGGAAGGCATCTCTGATCAATACTAGCAAAAACTACGATCACTCATAAAATCATCCAAGGCCAACTTTGAGAGAAAAATTGCTAATGACACAAAAGACAATCATAAAGCCTTCTTTAGCTATGTTAGAAACCTGGGTGGAAACTCCCAGATATGCTCAGAATTAGTCCAAAATGATAAAAATCACTGAACCCACAGACATTGCCAACATACTGGCAGACAGGTTCAGTGCAAATATCTCCCTCCTCCCCAAAGGAGAAATATCTGTCCCACCAGAGTCTAGCCTCCCAAACATCTCAGATGCCCAGGTGAGAGCTGCTCTCTCTAAAGCAAAAACACAGCATCAATGGGACGGACGGTGTCCCCGGCTGTGTGCTACAAACTCAATGAGGAACTAAACCCACACATAAGGCTGCTGTTTAATCTTAGCCTTACTACAGGATCGTGCCAAAGAATGGCGTATGGCAACTGTGGTCCCACTCCACAAAGGCGGTGCTTCTACGGACCCTGGAAATTACCGCCCATAAGCTTGACGAGCCTTGTCTGCAAAGCTATGGAGAGGATCATAATGGAACTCATAAATAAAGACATTGGGGACCTACAGACACTGGATCCTACCCAATTTGGCTTTGTCAAGGGCAGATCCTGCCTCTTGAACTTGGTCGACTTTTGAAACAGTCACTAAGGCCATTGATGAGGGTAAGGCAGTTCACACAGCCTACCTTGACCTAGCAAAAGCGTTCGACACAATACCCCACTCGGGCATCATAGAAAAGCTCACCAGCTTAGATGTAAACCCATATGTCACAAGATGGGTTGCAAACTGGCTCAAGGACAGAACACACAGGGTTAGAGTTGCTGGTGCCATGTCAGACTCTAAGCCGGACACGGCGGTGTCCCACAGGGCTCAGTCCTGGGCCCCTCTTGTTCGGCATTTATTTTTCTGAAGTGCAGGCAAACATAGAGGGATTGTGCCTGACAAAATTTGCAGATGACTGCAAACTGGGCACCATAATTGACACTCCATCAGACACAGACATCCTCCAGAGAGGTCTCATAGAAATGGATAACTGGTGCCAGAGCCATGGCCTTAAGCTAAATGCCAAAAATGTATAGTCATACCCTTTGGGAAAAACAAGGTAACCCTAATTACCATATAGGTGGTAATCCATTAAACACGGAAGAAGTTATCAGGGACCTGGGGACCCAAGTTGACAGTAACCTCTCTTTTGACACTCACATTGCCAAAGTGGTTAGGAAGACCTTCTACATTGCCCACCTGATCATGAAGGGATTCACATCCAGATCAGGAGAGGTCATTGTACCCTGTACTCTTCACTTATCAGACCAATGATTGAGTACAACGCCCCATTGAATGTACCTTACCCGACACCTGCAGCAGTTGGAGCGACCCCAAAGTTCCTCACCAAAAGGATAAAGGGGCTCAAACATATGTCATACGATGCCCGACTGAAGAAACTCCAGCTCTATTCAGTCGCATACCGTCTGCTCAGAGGTGATCTGTGCCTGACATACAAGGCCATGTCCAACCCGGAATTAATGGACATGCTCCACCTCAAAAAATCCAAATCCACCAGAGCCACAAGAGCAAGAGACTTAAACCTCAACACGGATATAAATAGGACATGCTGGAGGGACAGATTCATCACCCAGAGACTCCCTACACTATGGAACAGAATCCCAGTCCATGTGAGGCAGAGCCCCTCACTGACTCTGTTCAAGAGAAATCTTGACGAGTGGATGGGAGATCGTAGGTTTACCCCGGGAATCATCTCTGTATCACTGCTGGACAGAGGCACAGCAAACTAATGGGTATAGTATTCTCATCCTAAGGGGTGGTGAAAGCCACACACACTCTGACTAGGTTTATAAATGCCCTAGGGCAGATAGCCTAGTATGAACCTATGAACCTTCTAACATACTCCTTACTGCAAATATATGGACAGTGTTTCACTACCCTCAAACTTTCTGATACCAGCTGATTGCAGCTAGGCGAGTCCCAGCTGAACCCACAACACACATTCTTTTAGTATCAGAAAACATTTTAACTACACAATTGACATTGGCTTCTGCACTGTCCACCCTTTGCTTGCCCTAATGAACTTAGGAATATAGTTCCTGTATTTGTTTTGTTCTTAGGGACAATGCTGCTTCACTAATGCTACAAATTAATTTATCATTAATGCCCACAAATATATGTGTGTGAATGAGAGGGAGGATAGAGGAATGGTGAGGATGCAAGGTGTAGAGGTGGTGAAGTTGGATGAGTTTAAATACTTGGGATCAATAGTTCAGAGTAATGGTGAGTGTGGGACAGAGGTGAAGAAGAGAGTACAGGCAGGATGGAGTGGGTGGAGAAGAGTGTCAGGAGTGATTTGTGACAGACTAGTACCAGTAAGAGTGAAAGGGAAAGTCTACAAGAGGGTAGTGAGACCAGCTATGTTATATGGGTTTGAGACTGTGGCATTGACAAAAAGGCAGGACTTTGAGCTGGATGTGGCAGAGTTAAAGATGTTAAGATTTGCACTGGGTGTGATGAGGGTGGACAGGATTAGGAATAAGTATGTTAGAGGGTCAGCCCAGGTTGGAACGTTTGGAGACAAAGCCAGAGAGGCAAGATTACATTGGTTTGGACATGTGCTGTGGAGGGATGCTAGCATATTGTGAAAAAGATGCTAAGGATGAAGCTACTAGGTAACAGGAAAAAAGGAAGGCCTAAGATAAGGTTTATGGATGTGGTGAGAGAGAACATGCAGGTGGTTGGTGTGACAGAGCACGATGCAGAGGACAGGAAGAAATGGAAACAGATGATCCGCTGTGACAACCCCCACAGCAATTTAAGAATTATTGTCTATATTTGGTGCTAGTCTCTTGAATCTGTCACATTGAAAACAAGAATGTGAATTAACAATAGCACTGTCTGTACGTTGGTTGTGCTACACTCTGAAAGTAATGTTATTTTGCATACAGACTAATACAGAAAACCTCATCAACATTCAGAGTTCCACCTCCATGCTATTTGTCTCGAACAAGACATGCTTTTAAAAAATGTGTAGTAGCCAGTAGAAAGAATTCTAGTTTCATGATGTTTATCTGCTTCCCTGCCTGAACCACTTAGGCCGCCTTTCCATAAGCCATTTTCCTTGCATGTACCTTCCAAAACCGATGCTCTTGGAAGTATCCATACATAAGTGACAAGCCCTGTTTGAAATAGTCTCCTGTAATAGCAGCTCCCCATTGAATTCTCTCATAAATTCTACCCTCAGTTCTAAATCCTTGCATATATTGTAGGCAGTTCTCATCCTATGGTGTGGATTACTACAGTTCCTTCATCTCATCACCGACCATCTCATGAAAGATCTTCCCGCAGGAATAATCCCATGTGCAAAATTCCTTAGTACTACCAAGCTTTGCGGTTCCCTTAATGTTATCTTTTTAGTCATTGGTGCCCCTGCTATCACTTCCTGAAGCTTTATTTTTCTATTACCAAATGAACCACCCTTTCCTTGTTGTCAATCTCAGCACCCAGAAAGGAAAATTGATTTTAGTCAGAGATACCCTGAACTGTTTAAATATGTGTAAACCTATAGCACAGCGTGAAAAAGATGCCAGGGAAAAATAAATCTAGATAATGTGTGACTGACCACCTTTTCCCTCCTTGTTGAATTGCCCATACCGGGAATTAGCTGACTCTCTCAGAGAGTTTACAGGCTGTTGCACAGCCCATAGGCATGCAGCAGTCCAGATAGTAAATCCCATCCACTTTAGAATCTAAACACCCCAAATTTTATTCTCTAACAGGAAATAAACAAAATGCTACTTCACTGTTTGCATTGGCCATGATAGCCCCCTTTCCTTGTGCTTTAAATATAATTTATTAAATGTTACATGGGGTATTAACAGGTCCTCATCTGACAAAGCATCATGAATAAAATGCCCATCTGAAAAAGAAGATGGTGACTAAACCTAAACTCCCCTGGCATCTTCTTCAGACCCACCCCAGCAGAGAAACCCTGGAGTTTTTACTGTACATCACCAGAGTACTAGTACCTTACTGTGTATCCTTCTTAGCTTTTATTGTATCATGTGTGTGTAGTTTAATTTGATCACTTCTGTGTTCAGCCTACTTTTGTATGACTAATTATTATGGGACCCTGCTTCTTGCTCATACACTTGCACTGTCTAAACACCTGCAACCAGCATCTAGCAATGATAAGTGGCTGCTGGATCAATTTCACTCTGTTGCTGCCTTCTATCCCCCCCCCCCCCCGATTCAACCACTATGTGACTACACAGCTTCTTAATTAAGATCATTGGTCGTCATAGCTGCAATATTAACAACCCTCATGACTGCTAGTTTGCATACTCTGGTAGCCTCAAATAGCACCCAACCTGACTAGTCCATGACACAGCATAAGTAACGTTGCTAACTAATCAAACCTCAGCTTTTTCCAGTGGACTCATACTACCCTAGAAAACTCAGTGCACATAAAGCTGCAGCCAAAATTTTGTTTCCTGATGGCTCTCATAGTAAGCTGAAGAGCAAATAACTGCTACACTGCCTTTCGTGCACAGAACCATTCCCTGTTAAACTGTTTAATGAACACATGAAACTGTTATGCATAACACTATTTTCCTAAAACCTTATTAGTTCTTAAAACTCCCTTCTTCCCATTTAAGAGAGTTTTTTTAATGCATACCTGTTCAGCACAGATCATTCAGATCAGAAATGGTATTAGGCACCTCCAGTTCATTATCTCACTATAGTTACCCAGTCCAGATTAAGGAAATCTACAGGTACACCGTCTGAAAGCACAAAGCATACAATTTTTTTTTGTGAGGCTGCATCATCAGTGTGCTATCCTTTAGCTTTATATTTCTTGCTTTACTGAAAAAAGACTTGCAGGTGACCACCATTTCACATGGTTAGTTGTAAGCTGCTTTAAATCATTCCTATAAACACATGTAGTAGGTTAAGGGCAGGAGGTGGAAGGACTAGCGCACTAAACCTAGTACTGTCTGCATGTGGCCACTTTCATGACAATGTGAACAGAGTTGATTTCATTTCCTAAATCTTATGTACAGCCCTTTGCTTAATACAAGCAGCCAGGTTATGAATTTTCTGTTATTCATTAACTTTTTGTAATATTACTTCAGTAATTAGCAAATTAAAACTTTTTTTATCATGCAGTATACAGTTGACCAAAAGAATCTGATACATCTCTCCACGCAGCACTTCCCAAAATGGCAGTAGGAAGCAAGAAATCATGTCCACTTAATTCTGCTATTTCATATTTCCAAGGAGCTGTCCATCAGTCATGTAGGCCCAAAATTCTGAGATACTAAATCTCGCCACAAGGCTAACAAGCAGTGACACAAGCTGGCAAACTATGTTACAGTTAGAGGAACAGCAAATTCAAACACAATTTATAATCCTGATTATGCCCACAATATTCTTTAGGAATCCTCTGCCCACTATGAGAAGTTGAAAACAGCTTCTGTAACCGAATTCGACATGTCTCTCCTGTTTGCCTCTCTGCAGCCTGCTAACACAGCACTTAAGGATACTCTGCCATTGCATGGCCGGGTAAACAAGATCTGACTTTGGTATCACACTCGTCATGAAAAATTCTAATAGTTATTAATGAAACAACTTGTTCAAGGAATGCCCAGGAATTAGCTAAATATATCCAGACAATGGACTACTGTGTCTAAGCACACCTATGACCACTGAGACAATCAAACAAATGATTGTTGCTACAACTCAAACTCCTAAAGAAATATGCAGCTTTAATTGCTTAAATCAACCCTACTCTGCTTGCTCAGCTACACATCTAACTTTCCTGCTCCCTCTCTCCTGCTTTCTGCAGATGCCACTCCCCCACCTCCCCACTTTGCATGCTATTTTGTCTAAATATACGGGACTTGTGATTCTTTGACAGTCTTTCATTTTCCATTCCAGTTACACACACTGATATAGCCCATAAAAATGTGTGTCTTGTCTTGTCAGGTTCACAGTTAACTCACAATGCCTACTAGCTTTAGTACTACCCTGTGCATTAGGCGTAAAACTCCTTTAGGTTATACCGAGGTGTGACTGCTCACTGTTTGCAGGGTTGCTAGACATCCCTATTTGGGCGGGACTGTCCCGAGATCAGTAGCCTGATCCCAAGTCCCGCACTGCCAGTTTAAATCCCGGGCAGCCTCCACTTTGTTTTTTTTTTTTTGATTGGCCCGTATACCGGCATATGGGCCAATCAAAAATTGCTAAACACGGAGCTTCTTGTGTTTAATGGGGAACATCGCATATGGGCAACCGGTATATGGGCCAATCAAAAAATCGCAAAACAGAGCTACTTCTGTTTAATGCGGAATTGCGATGTTTCGCATTAAACAGAAGTAGCTCCATGTTAATTTATTTTTGATTGGCCCAGGCCAGTCAAAAAAAAACCACAGAGCTGCTTTTGTTTAATGCGGAACTCTGATGTTCCGCATTAAAGACCTAGCGTGATTTTTGATTTGGTATCTGTAGTGAGCCACGGTGAAATTTTTTGTCTTGGCCCTGATGGAGCAAACAGGAGCATGCGAATTAAGGATGGTAAGGAATTTATTGTTAAAGTAAGCAATGGCTTCATCCAGGGGTAGGTATTTTAGGGCAGACCAGTGCATGATTTGAGCTCATCTTGAAAGTTGGTTGGATTAAAGCTCTTATTATTTCTAACTACTCTAGAAGTGAGCTGGGATGATTGGTTTTGTGTTTAACTATAAAGGTAAGAAAGTGATCACTAAGGTCATCAGGGAGAGTCTCTGATGTATACATTTGGGGATGGCTATTGATTAGTATCCAGTCTAGTATACTTTCTTTGTGGTTAGATTTGCTTATTGTGGTGGTGGTAGATATGACCTGTTTAAACCCATGTAGGTTTACATGGGCAGTAGGAGATTCCGAGAAACAGGAGTTCCAGTTTGTTAAAATCTCCAGGTACTATGGTTTCTTGGGGATAGGTATTAGCTAACCAGTGGAGGATATCTTCCAGGGCATTGGTATTATTCCCTGGGGGAATGTACATGCAGACAATATTTATACATTTATTTTTATTAATCTGAAATCTGGTAGAGAGAATTTCTGAATTATTGACCTGGGGTGGTTGAATGGGGTCTGTAGTGACATTTAGTATAGATTTAAAGAGAACAGCTACCCCACCTCCCTTCCTAGTAGCAAGGTCAAGTCTAAGTATGTTGTAGCCAGGTGGTAAAACTTCATTGTCTGAGGTTTATGGCTTTAACCAGGTTTCAGTTAGACACAGTATATCAGGGGAGTGGTATTCTAATAGGGTATGCAAGTTATGTTCCTTATTATTAATGCTTCTAATATTTAGATGGCAGTCCAGGAGGGAGTTGGGAGGCCTATTTATAGATAGTATTTTGGTAGGGTTTTTAGAATAAGAGGTAGAGTGATTGGGCCAGGGTTTGGGTGAATGTCTCCATCCATTATGAAGTTATAATGTAAGGTAACAATAAGCTTCAAGAATTTATGCAATAGTTTTTGATAGTGTTTGAATTTTGAGCTGATGTATCTAGACTTAATAAGTTCATGGTTTCTTGTGATTAAAGAGTTGGAGATAGGACTATTTATTGGGTGACCTTTCATATTAGATGTAATTGGGGTGGTGGTTTGACATTTTGGGTAATGAAATCCTAGGTAGTGCTGATTTTCATAAGTGGAGAGGAGATATGTAATTAACATAAGGGATAGCAGAGAAAGTAAAGACATTGTATTAGATGGTGCCACAGTACGTAGCAGAGTTATAATTTTTTATTATGTTTTCACCAGGATATGGAGAGGGATAAGAAATGGAGAAGGTGAGGGGCTAAATGTAAGATTAAAAGTGCAATACTGATTGGTTCTGGTGGGAAGGGTGTGGTTAAGTGGCTATAAATTTTGCAGTAGTGGGGGTGGGTGGGAATTGGGGAAGGGAGTTATGTGGAGCGAGTCCAAGCGCAGTGAGGGCGAGTGGAGTAGGGCTTAACAGGACACAAAAATCTTGGAGCCTGAAAATATAAAGTGAGTACACTAGGGACTTATAGTAAAGCTTTTTAGGTTTGATTTTACTGGTTAAAGTGTTCCTTTAGCAATTTTAGGGGTTGGTAACACTTTTTCTGTATATACTTACAGTTTTTACCTATAGTATAATGCCACTGATTTTTATTAATATAGGGGGAATACTTATTATTTACTTTTAATTAGCCAATATATTAGAGCTTTAGGGGTTAGGTTCAGAATTTAAGGCTACCTAATAGTGCTGTAGATCCAGGTCAGCATACATTGTGGTACAAACACTAAGAATTAGAGATATTAACCTTAGCAGGTTTGTTAAGTTGAGGGACAGTTCAGAGCAGGTTTTCAGTTAAGTTTCCTCATGGTAGTGTCCTTTTTATGTTACAAGCCTTTCAGGATAGTTGGTAGAAGGGGGTAATATCTGATAGGGGTGAGATTAAATAAAGATAACATGAGTCACTAGCTGAACCTATGCAAACATAATCATATAATACCTTATCAGTACAGCAAGTATATACTGAAAAACAGTTAAAAGCAAAGCAGTGTACCTTCACAGGCAATAAGCTACACAATGCAGATACTACTTTTCTGATGTTTCATGTCCAGAAAGATATATCCCTATTCACTATAAGTATTCTTTAGTTAATACCTGAGCAGCTCAAAACATGAGTCAGTTTCAGGTGCACCTCAACACATTAACAATGCCCCAGATGATAATTAAGCAGCATTTTTAGGTAATAACCTAGTCGCTATATAGTATTTATTAAAATGTATATACCGTTTCTATCACAAGGCAGTTTCAGGTGCAAAACTTTAACAATGCTACTTGTTATGGATAAACCAGCGTTTTTGCTCAAGGAAAACAAAAGTAAAACTATAGTCTTTGAGATGATATAGTCCAGGATGTTATAATCATGTCGCTAACTAGGATCCATCAAGTCACACAGGCACTCAAGTCATTGAAACACGGGTACCAGTATGACTTTGTCATAGTCCATGTGGGATGTTACTGATCTGAGACATACCTCCTTTGACTATGTGAAGCAAGACATGATCAAGCTCACTGATTATGTGAATTAGGCAGGTATGAGCCTAGCACTGAGCAGCATACTACCTTCTCCAAGGATGATGCCACTTTACCAACAGAAAATGATTGATTTTAACAGCTGACTTAGTTTCTGGTGTCATTCCAAGTGGGTACAATAGTTGATGGCTTCAGATTATATGGTTGACAGAGCATGCTGCTTTGCCAGGGATGATCTGCATTTATCCCATCTAGGCTTTCAGACATTGGCAAAGGCCTTTCCCACCCCCATAGTGCCTTTTTAGGGAATGCCAAAGTTGATAAACCTTCTGAGTTAACTAAACATATGAAGGAATATCTGAAGATGGTACTATTTTATTCTACAAGTCTTAATAAGAAACTCAACTCTCTGCAAGCCTTCCTCTCCCTGAAGAGTGGAGACATCTGTGTAGTAACGGCGACATGGTTTAAAGTCACAGAGAGTGCCCCAGAAATGCAAGGTTATAATGCCTTTCGCATCTTTAGACCAGCCACTGCACAGGAGGGAACTAAAGGTGGATGAGTTTTGGTCTATATTAAAACCAACCTCACATCCAGACTAGTTAAAGTGTATGGCCCACTGAAACTTATACATGTGCAAGTCACCATAAACAGGGTCTCATACCAAATCCTTGCAACTGATAGGTCCCCCTCTATGTCACAAGAAGCCCATATTCTCTATCTGAATGTACTAGGGTCCCTCACTGTTCAACCCAGTATGATATTCATGGGGGATCTCAACTATCCCTTTATAGATTGGGAATCCTACACCACTTCGAATGCACAAGCCCATAGATTCCTAAACTTTGTTAATACCAACAACCTGGAACAGTTAGTCCATTCTCCTACCAGAGATACAAACATCCTTGACCTTGAACACAAATACAGAGGACTGATATTCCTCACCCAGTGTAATGTGTTTGCTCATCATGACCATAAGGCAGTATTGCTTGAAATAAAAATTAAATCCGTGGATCCAGCAAAACCAAAAACCTTTAGGAACTATTCCAAAGCTAATCTCTCTATTAAGTGACACCTTGGCTAAATTCCAAGCACCCCAAACCCTGTAAACACCATACATATGCTGAGCTATTTACAAAATCTCTGTACAGCCATATTGATAGTTGTATATAGCAAGCTGTCCCCACTGGTATTAAGAATAATATGAACTCAAAAGACAAGACACTTTGGTGGAATCACAATATCACTATACATGCTAAATGGTCCCTGACCAATCTAAACAGGCAGGTAAGAAGGTTAAATACTACTTCAAAGGATAAGTCTGAAGAAAAAATTAGCTTCTCAGGCAAGGGACAACCACAAAGCTTTCTACAGCTATGTCCGTAACCTCAGGGGAACTATGCAACAATGATCAGAGCTTATGGAATTACTGTTGCTTGACCCTCTCTAGTATAGACGACGAACAGGTGGGGTAGTTCATATGCTTTATTATATAGAAACACATCAGGATGGATAGCAGCATTACAAAATATAAACAAACTGATTAACAGACAGACTACACAGACATACATGCTTACAGCTCAACAGCTTAATACAAAATGGCAGTCAGGCTCACACGAGCTAAGTATTTATACACTTGTGCAAGCCCCTAGAAAGCATCTTAAAGCTTTACACACATACTGATCTACAATCACCCACACTGAACCAGAGGCTGTTGCCAACCTTTTGGCTGACAGGTTCAGTTCGAATTTCTCACCCCACTACCCTCTGGTAGTCCAAAGGAAATACCGCATACCAAAATCTACCCAACCATTACTAGGGAACAGGTCATCAGTGCACTTTCCAAGACTAAAATCAATGCATCAATGGGCCCTGATAACATCCCAGAATGTTTAATAAATAACATGAAACATGACCTCTCTGGTCCACTTGAATCACTTTTCAATTGGATCCTATAGTCAAGTTTTGTGCTCAAAGAATGGAAGATGGCTACATTCATTTTCCTGCACAAAGTAAGTCCAACCACTGATCCTGGTAACTACAAGACCATAAGTCTTACCAGCCTCATATGTAAAGCCAATGAAAGAATCATCATGGACATGATAAATGAGGACATAGGTAACCTGCAAATTCTGGACCCATTAGAGTTTGGCTTTGTTAAAGGAATATCATGCCTATTAAATCTGGTGGACTTTTTTGGAGGGCCATAAATCCATTGGACGAAGCCAAGATTATGCATACAACTTACCTTGACCTGGCGAAGGCTTCTGATGCAATAACCCACTCGGGCATTACAGACAAGCTCACTAATTTAGATATAAAGCATTTTATCACCCACTGGATAGCCAACTGGCTCAATGATAGGACCCAGGAAGTCAAAATAGGTGAGGCCACCTCCACCAAGAGGCCAGTCACTAATGGAGTCCCCTAGGGCTCAGTACTGGGCTTACTCCTTTTTGGCATCCATTTCACTAAAATGGAAGCAAATGCTGAAAATTTATGGATGACTAAGTTTGCAGATGATTGCAAGCTGGGGGGTTATCAGTTACTCCCCTGCAGACACTAGCATTCTTCATGAAGGTCTATCTCTTATTAACAAATGGTACCAAAGCATTCTTCAAGAAGGCCTATCTCTGATTAACAAATGGTGCCAAAGCCATGGTCTTAAACTCAATGCTAAGAAATGCATAATTGTACCCTTTGGGAAGTCAACCATCTCGGCTAATTACCTTGTTAATAATGCACCCCTAAAAGTCGAACCAGTGGTAAGAGATCTTGGTATGCACATCGAAAGTAGCCTTACCCTCGACCACCACGTGGCCACAGTGGTGAGGAAAACCTTTTATGTTGCACAACTTATAAGTAAGGGCATGGCATCTAGGTCCAAAGAGGTCATTATCCCACTGCACTCCACCCTTATTAGGCCAATTATAGAGTACAGTGTTCCCTTCGGTATGTACCTGGCCAGCCATATGCAGCAATTAGACTGACCTCAGAGGTTCCTTACAGAAAGAATACAAGGCATAATAAACTTGCCTTATGCAGAGCACCTTAAAGCCCTTTCTGTCTACTCAGTCTCCTATAGATTGCTGATGGCTGATCTATGTCTGGCATATAAGGCATCAGCAAAACCCACACTTATGAATGTCCTGTATATTCGTAACTCAAAGAGTACCAGAAATACAATATCTAGTGACTTGAATTTTGTCTGTGACTTAAGCAGGACATGCTGGAGAGACAGATATGTGTGTCGGAGACTGCTCCTCCTATAAAACAGGTTTCTCATCCATGTGAAACTGAGTCTACTAGCTTGTTTAAGCACAACACACACCAGCTAATGGGGAACAGAAAATTTACACCAGGTGTAGCACCCATGTTCTTTTTGGGCAGAGGTAGTTTATAAATGCCTGGCACTCAGTCCTATTTAGATACAGGACATCATTGTTCTTTCAGGAGAACTTGTATAGACTTAGAAAGGCCCACAGGTCATTAACCTAGTAACCATCCATGAATCTGTGAAATATGCAGTATGAAAAGCGTTTTACATTACTGCATAGCAGTTTACATTTTTTACTAACATAGAAAAAAAATCTAGGCTTTTATAGTCTAAGCATCCTTTCCTGTTAGCGGTCATCTTATTATTTTATCTGTCCTGGAACCATCACCAGTGTTGGTACCTCACTGGAAAATTTATCTCAAGTCCTTATAAAATAACTCTTACTAAGTATAAATGTGAGTGGCTTGTCATTTGTGACATGTCACCACTGACTAATATGCCTCCACTTCAGTAAAGTGACTGATGTCTTCTTGCTTGAGTGTTTTTAACTAAATATTTTTTTACAAATGCTGGAAGTTTATTGTGTAATTATGGATACCTCCTTTATTAAAAATTATGGGTATCTCCCTTGATGTAAATTCTTCAGATCTATCAAATAATAGATCTGGAGTCACCAGGCCATCAGCTTGAGAGAATGAATGCATGGGAGAGGTTTCTTGGAGGGGTAAGTCAACTTCCTCATTACAAATACATATTAAAGTGGAAGAGATTGAAGAAATGCCTGAATGATCAGAAGGCAAGTCTGTCTGGACCATTAAAGGGCAATACAACACTTTTGTTTTATGTTCCCTGACTGTGTCAAGGAGTTTTGATAACAAGTGGCGGAGGAGGAAGAAGGTATAAATAATTTCCATCAACTTAAATTGTGCCACCTTGTTCTTGGTCTTACCATTAGGGTGAAGAATCAATTAAAAAAAACTTTTAATTCTTGGGAAGTCAAAATGTCACAAGTAGAATAACCCCCCCCCCTTTGAATTTAAAACAATTTTCACTATGGAAGGACCAAGGGAAAAATGTATGTGTCATCAGGATGTTTCTGATCAATTAGCCAATCTTGGAGACTTTTTGGACTGCTGTATGAACCTAGACTTCAAGAAGGGCAACTTCCATACTAACCTGACTTCCTTGCATAAAGGATAAGACTGCATCCAGTTTACTTGTGGATATACTATATGGTAGCAGTGAATGAATGTAGGCCCTGCTGACATCCAGTGCTGAAGGGTTTGAAGTGAGTAGGACCACTCATGTCAAGTATGGTTATATGCAGCTTTAACTTTGCATAGGACCAAGGACCATGTACAGTGTGGCAACTGATGTATCCCCCCAGCCAAGCAGGAGGCATCTATGGCTAGTATCATTTTAGTATTAGTACTACAAAAGTTCTTTCAGCCAAAAGGATAGAGGAAACCATCCATCATTTTAGGAGTTGTTTTTCTACAACAGTTCTACCAGCCAAAGGGTTAGAGGAATTCATCCATTATTTTAGGGGTGGTGCTGCAAGTAAAAGTTTTGCCAGTCAAAAGGCTGGGGAGAGACATCCACCATTGTGCCTTTTGCATACATAGGACATTAATCACCATTGTAAGTGTCTTGCTCCAGCTTTTGGAAATTCTGTCAAGCATCTAATCCTGACAGCAATGAATTCTAAGTGTATTACAATTAGAATGCATTTATCTGGAATCTCACCTATGGAACAATAGTGGTTGAAACGACCATGATTCACTTAGCCCTGAAGCAAGGCTTTGCCAGAAATTAGTCTTGTAATTGAGACAGAGCCAGAGGAATTGTGAAGTTTGAGTCCTAAACCCAATGTAGGTGTGAAATTAACTGGAATAACTTATTAAGGAGGGAACAGTATACAAAATTCAGCAGCTGTGTTGGAGTCAGGTAGGTCTTCACACAATTCACAGTGATATCTGTGGAATAAAAGATATGTATAAGGATATAAGATATTTCTTATGTCAGATGGGACTGTAGCAGTTGTTTTGTTCCTTGTAATTGCATAAAGGTGACTATAACTATGGACTACACAAAGATAATGCAAAACTAAGAAAATGGTAGCTCTGTTTTGTGGATACGGATAGCAAGATACAAGCTGTGAAAATGTTTTTAGTCCCTTTAGTTTCACAGGTCAGGCATATTTTTATCAAACAGAGGAGAAGCTGTGATTAGCAATTAATGAAGAGGTGAAGGATTTTATCTGGGAGGGGAAGACAAAAAGAATCTTGTGGGATAACTTGATCCTTCCAGTAGAATAAAATGGTTGAATATTACCTGATTTGAAGGGGTATTTCAGAATCACAGTTAAGGTTCATATACATAGCACAATCAGGAATATATAATTCAAAACAGAAAGGGATGATGATGAAACAGAGGGAAAGGTCAAGAAATAGGGAGAGACTATGATTTTAGATGCAGATCCTTAAGGAGAATAACAGTAACCATACAGAATATTATATTCATAAAGAAGCAGAAAATATTCTAAGAACTAAGCCAACACGGGAATGGAGAAAGGACATTTCTGCTAGTGCTACTTATAGGAGCATTAACTGTTCAACTCTGAAATACCCCATTCAAATCAGGTAATCCCAAACCACCTTGTTCTGTTGGAAGGATCAGCATTCACTGGGCATAAGATGGGGCCCCAACCCAACACAGAATTTACACACTGTTATACAGCACATACACCTACTGGCAGTTTAGGTAAATGCCAGTTAATCTTTAAGATCAACTGGTCATAAATGAAACATTAAAACATATGGCACATCTTTGGGGAATGGAATGAACCATAGCACCCAGCAAAAATTCATATACACAGCGGGAGGCTGTGCAAACTCAGCAGAGGAGGAACACCAACTGAGAACTGAGCTAGAGTACCAAGTGATGTGAGGTAGCAGTGATAACCACTGTGATACATTACTAAAACAATTATATATGCAAAATATATATACATATAAACATACATCCTTGACTTCAGGAAAGTCTTACAACTGCTGATAATGGACAAACCACTTATCCAAAGGGGGTGGGGCTGCACAATAGTTCTGACCTAACAAGGATGGATCCCTATTAGAGCCACTGATACAGTAAAATGTATTTGTTATACCCAAGGGGATCCTCCTTGATGGATTCTAGGTGAGGGAATCCCAAGCAGTATCACCATGGTAGAAGGAGCTAGAGTATCACCTCAGGCTGGAGTCTTGAGAAATGACTTCATAAAAAGAGCCTGACTCCCTCATTTTAGGGAAGCGACAACAGTACTTGGTGAATGTATATTCAACAGACTAAGTGGTGAAAAATGTCTGTAGCAGAGACACTCTTGAAGTGAACATTGGAGGTAACCAAGCCCCAAGAAGAGTGGGCTTCAACAGCAGTATTGGGCAATGGGTGTTTCATCAACTAATAAAAAAGTACAGTTGATAATTCACTAGAAAGTGCCTACTTGGAAAACCTAACTGCTTCCCTCCTGTAAAATAGATGAACAGCTGGTTGATCAACCTTTAATTCATGCACCCTCCTTGGGTAATATCTAGGCTGATGATACATATCCAGGGTTTGAACAGCATACTCTCCCACGGTTTCTGCAAATATAAAAATATTGGGAGATAAACTGCTTCAGGGAAAGCAAACCCACATTCAAACTGAAGCCTGTATTAATTTTGAGGAATAGCCAATCACTTTTTTTAAGAAACATCTTTATTGAATTATCACATGTGACACACGCAATCCTACATTTATATAAATGAAAACAAATCATATTGACATTTTCAGTTGAAAACATGCATTACTTATAATGTAGTATACAGTAAATATATTGCTATTCAAACATTACATAGCTCAATCAATTCATGCCGTCCCCTTAAACCTCGTTCCTCCTACAAAACATTGTTCTGCACATATTGTTCCAACAAGTCTCATTTTGTCTGTGTAATTTGCTCCTACTTTTTCTAAATATCTCAATTCCAGTTCTTTTATCTATGTTACTATATTCACTACTTTTAGTATGGTCACTGTAGACTTTGATTTCCATTTTCTAGTATTTTCTTTTTTGACAGCCACCACAATTAAACTCAGCAAGGCCTTACTATGTCTAGACAACTGTGATTCTCTATCACAGCTCAAAAACAATCATTTCCTTACTTACACCTATTTGCTCACCCAGTATTTCAGGCAGAGTAGTCTGCAGGGATTTTTTAAATTCTGCCAACTCATTAACCTCTCAAAATATAGTCACAATTACCTCTTTCTTCTACATCACACCTCCAACATTTGCAGTCTACTTGAGAAAAATTATTTGGAGTCAGCTTAGGGTATACAAATACCTATGCAAACACTTCCAAATAAAAATCCTAAATCTTCTAGAGTTTTTTTGCATATTTGGGAGACATACATATGTCCTCTATTGTTTCTTTGTGAATTGATTATCCTTGCCAATCCTTTCTAACCTCCTCTGATTCCTATAGTTGTCATGCAGTATTTGATACGCCCTACTAATTATCTATTTTTTAACAGCAGCTTCTTTGCTAGATTCTATTAAAACCTCTACCAGACCTGGTCTTTCACTTAGGATCCCATTCCCTTCTATTTGCCAATACTCTGATATCAAGCCTTGATAGAGAAGCAATCTCTAGCCTGCAGCCCAAATGTATTACTGACCTCTTCCCATTCTATTAGATTTCCTTCTCTAATTATTTGCTCCCAATACATTAGTTCCTTTGCCAGTTTTCTCCAGTAAATTCAAGCCTACAATTGCAGTCATTCCTATTGTCAGAATCTCTTTTCTCTATTCTCTTCTTTATTGAGTTCTTAGAATAGTTTCTGCTACTTCCTGAATATAATATTCTATATGGTTATTGTTGTTCTTCTTAAGCATCTGTATTCAAAATCTCAGTCACTCCTTATTTCTTGAGACACCCATTTCATCATCATCATCTCTTCCCACTTTGAATTATAGCTTTTTGCTTGTGCTATGCATATGAGCCTTAACTGTGTAGCTCTAATGCCCCTTCAAATCAGGTAATCCCAAACCACCTTGTTCTAATGGAAGGATCAACTTATCTCACTTGACTCATGGCTTCTTCCCCTCCAAGATAAAATCCTTCAACTCTTTATTAATTGCTATCCACAACTTTGCCTCTGTTTAATAGAAATATGCCTGCCCTGTGTATAAAACTAAAGAGAATGAAATCATTTTCACTGCTTGTATCTTGCTATCCATATTCAAAAAATAGAGCTTCCAGTTTCTCACTTTTTGCATTATCTTTTATTTAGTCTCTTCCCACATATCCTTACCTGCCATATCAGAATCCTTTTTAAACAATACTCCTAAGTATCCTATCTTTAATTTCTCATATTGTTTTCTTTCTTAGCAATCCTCTGTTCGTGCCCACTCTGCCTTCGCTATGCTTGGTCTCACTCTGCTCCCCTACCCCCATTCCCACCCACCCCTGAACTGATTTTTTTATAGCAAACTACCTCCCCAAAACCCCTCCCCTTCCTATCACTCTCACCCACTCAGCTCTCCACCTTCTAATTGCCATCTCACCACCTACTTAAAGTCTATCTACCTCACTTTATAAACTCAGATCCCCCAATCTCTGCATATGTTATTCCTCCACAGAACCTCCCTTTTTAATTACTCACAAACCTTACATTTCTCTAAAATATCTTCCTCCTATCATTCTAACTACCTTGCACTATCAAGTTCTACTACAACATGTTACTATCTGTCCTTTGCACATCTATTTTTAGTTCTCCTCTACCACCTCACTTCTTACAATGCTCATTTAAAACCACTTCACCTATCTCCTACCTCTAACAATTATAAGTTATTCTCTCAATCTGTTCTCTCTTTTTTTTTCATTTCACCCTCCCTAAACTTAAAATCCCCCCTTTTCCCTCTACCTCCATAAAAACTAAGACAAAATATCTGTTCTATTACTCTTCACTTCTTAACTCTAATTTTACTTGTAATCTTCTACTCCTTTCAGAAGACATTCCCCTAATGCCTAGTCCTAACTCCCACCCCCTCAACAATAATGCAACCATCTACCACTACTCAACTCATCCTTCCTAAGGAATACATATAATTTTACTGTAAGAATATCAGAAGTATACTTAATAAAGTTAGTGAATTCCATGGCTGGATGTCACACCACTCTCCAGGCATCATTACACTAACTGAAACTTGGCTGAAACCTCAGATCTCTGACAAACACTTTCTCCCTTCAGGCTACAACATCTTACAACTTGACGGTCCAAATACAAAAGGTGGTGGAGTTGCCATACTATACTCTAATCATCTCACTGTTACACCTCTTAACTAACCCTACTCCTTCATTCTTGCCTGCTGAGCATCTGACTGCCAGCTGTAGAATTAATGACCACAACTCTACAAGTCCTTATTTTTCTTTGCCAGTGATGATTCTAAATATAACACAAATAACACAGGAGAAAGAGGACACCCCTGTCTGGTTTCTCTATTCAAAAATAACTTATCGAGGAGGACCCCCCCATACCCACTTTAATTTTTGCCTGCAGTCCTTCATATATCCTCCTAATTAAACTTTATATTATTGTGCCAAGGAATGCAAATTCTTCCATTGCCCTACTCATAAAATCCTAGATTACTCTGTTGACAGTTTTCTCTGCATCAAGACCTACCAACAACATTGGTATTTTCTTACATTCTGCTTCCATCTGGATCATCATTGTTCTATTAATGTTATCAAATGTTTGTCTCCCCTCCACAAAGCGACCACAAAACCACATTGATCCATATTAATCAATTTTTGGCATCACATTTGCCATTCGTTTAGCCATTATAGACATAAACACTTTATAAATATGGTTTAGAATCAAAATAGGCCTATGGTATTGGATCTGATGGGTCTTTAGGTATTACAGCCACCACTGCTTTCTTCCAGGATGTTTATGCTTCTCCTCCTTTTAAAATATTGTTAAACAAAATATTTCTAGGTCTTTGTTACTTTCTTCCTTCCTAGCTTCCAGATGTCCACAAGAATGCCATCTATTCCTGGAGACTTTCCTGTAGATTGGTTATACATCTCCATTTTTATCTCATCTCCTCCTAGCCTAACTGTTAATAATTTAGCATCACCTGCCTTTAACCTTGGCATATTTAATTCTTCCATAAACATTTCCATTTGCACTTTTTCTTGATTTCCATGTTTCTCTATTTTATAAAAATTTTCATAAAAGTTCTGAAATATTTCTAATGCTGCTACAGGATCTCTAGTTATTTTCCTTGTTATAGGCTCCCTAAGCTTGGCAACAACTCTTTCTATTTTCTGTTGCCTAAGTCATTGTTCTAAAAGCTTTTGTGATCTGAAGTTATTATCAAAATACAATTGCTTGACAGCAATCTTTCTAAACTCATGCATATTGTCCAAGTAGTCCCTTATTTTCTTTTAGTACTCTGTACTTGCCCCTCTTCTTGTTCTATGAGATTCCCCTTATTCTGCAATACTTTAACCTTTGACAGTCCTTCTAAATAATTCTTGTTGCATCTTATATATTTCTTTTTTTCTTTTATTTCTACCCTATTTTTAAACTCCACTTTCATTTTATCCCACTTCCTAGCTATATTTTTTCTGAATAAATGTATATCTTCCCTGATGACTCCCAAATAATTTCCACTACTCATTCCTTAAATTCCTCCCTGTTTAACAGATAGGCAAGGAAACACCAGTGTCTCATTTTTGTTTAATTACCCTGCAATTTTATTTTAGTTATTACTTGGACATGATCTGAAGTATTTATTGGATGTGTATCAAAATTTCAATTAAATGCACATATTCCTGTAAAATATAATTTCTGTCTAGCCAAGCCCAGTTTTTGCACTTTGGGGAACAATAAGTAAATTCTCTCTGAGGTCCTATCACTGAATTTACATCTTCCACAACAAATAATTTCATCAATTTCTTCAAAGATCTCCCCCCTTTTGTTATATTTTCTCTTCTCAGCCCCCCAGATACATACTCACTGTTGAAAATCAAAGTTCAGTCCCTACCTACAAGTAATATTATTCCTTTCTGAAAGCTGATTATGTCTCCCTGAATTTTCTTAAGCTCCATTGTAGCAGTTTTAGGTGTAATATAAATACATGCCAGAGTAATCCTCCTCCCTTCCTAATAGCCCCTTACCACTACAAATCTACCATTATTATCTAGTTTTCCGCTTCTATCTCTATTGGAGCTACTCTAGCAATTAACATAAGTACTCACATTTTCCTTTGTCTCAGGTATTCTGTTTAATAACCAATCTGAAATCCTTTCTTTCTTTATGAAATTCATATGCTCATTTCTTTGCAAATGTGCCTCTTATAGCATAACTATTTGTATTGTGCATTTCTTAGTGGAAATTATTGCCATTATAAGAATTTGTAAATAAACTACAAAACTGGGCATAAATCCCTTTGTCACCAGATGGAGAGCTAGTTGGCTGATGTACAGGGCACATGTGGTTGAAGTGGGAGAATTCAGATCTAGCAAGAAAACAGTTGCTAGCGGTGTGCCACAGGGCTTAGTGATGGGGCACTCCTGCTTGAAATATACTTCTCTGAAGTCAAGGCTAATGTGGAAGGCCTCTGGTTGACCACATTTGCAGATACCTGCAAGCAGCAGTCAAGCACTGAATCCACCAATGATGCTAGTATCCTTCAGGGATGTCTAGATCAGAAAAATGACTGGTTCCAGAACCATGGCCTAAAACTAAATGTGAAAAAATGCATTATCATACCCTTTGGGAAGTCAGTCAAATACTCATGTAAATTACAACATAAACAGCACACCCCTAAGAGTACACTCAGATACAAGAGTTCTAGGTAAACAGGCAGTTGCCTGAACTTTGATTGGCATGTGTCTACAGTGGTGAGGAAGTCCTTCTTTGTGGCACAACTTATAAGTAAAGGTATGGCATCCAGATATAAGGAAATTATAGTCCCATTGCACTCAGTCCCCATTAGACCAATAATAGAGTACAATGCACCATTTGACATGTACTTGACTAGGCACTTACAGCAGCTGGAGTGACCTCAGAGGTTCCTCACAAAGAAAACTTGAACTTGGATTAAACATTTGTTGTTTTAGAGTGTTTCCAGTTTTCTTTTTCTTTTTGGATTTGATTTTGTGACTGAGAATTGGTTAACTGCCTCACAGCTGTTTGTTTGGATAAGGTTCCTCACAAAGAAAATACAAGGTGTAAAACAACATGTCCTATGCAGATAGACTAAAAGCCCTATACCTTTACTCTGTCTCCTACCAATTATTAAGGGTTGACCAATGCCTGAAGTACAAGGCACTCACAAATCCAGCCCTGTTGGAGTTGCTATATTTCCCCAAGTCAAACAGCAGGAGGCTCATCCAATCTAGTGATTTAAACTTAGACAGTGACTCAAACAAAACACGCTGGTGAGACAGATATTTGTCTCAGAGATTGCCCTTGTTTGGAACAGGCTTTCTATTCACATTAAGCAGAGCCATTCCCTGGCTTTCTTCAAATGCAGTTTGGATCAATGGATAGGGAATCACAAATTCACACCTGGGGCAGTGCCTATGTCCCTTATGGCTGGGGCATTCTGTAAGATACTCAAGGTATAGGCACTGATCTATGACATCATCTTGCCCCAGGGGCCATATCTTGGGTAAAATTGGGTTATATAGGTTAGGCAGGCTTGTAAGGGCTCTTAAGCCATTAGCCTAATAATCTCATATGAAGTTATGATCCTATTATATATAGCAGCTTTTTTAATGTTTAGTTTTAGCTTTCGTGTTACTTGCATACACTAATGTTTGGTAGGTTGACCTTTTATACATTTGTTTTTTTGTCATATCTGTTTGAACCTATGTCATACCTTGTAAGACTTTTTATTTTAATGAAAACCTCATAAAAAGGACAACCCCCCAAACCTATTAACTTAATACAAATACACAAATCTATGTCCATCTTCAAATAATAAAGTTTAACCCTCCAAATAGGAACATTTGTCTCACATTGACAGGTACACTCACAGGCTTTAATTACATATAATGAAGGTTATCCATGCTAAGATGCATGGTACAGCCTGAGCATCTACTTACACTAAGTGCTGTCTGTTTTTGTCTTTATTCCTTTCCCAGATGTAGAAAACAACTTGAATGCTTTCAGAAAACATTATCTTTAAGTCAGTAAAAGAAAACAGTATTCTGTTTTATTGCCGGTTATTAGGCTGCCTCCATAGAAACATGAGAACCAGATATACAACTGTCTTCAACTACAATCTTCTGATGTTGCACTGTGAATATTTATTTGCTAAAGGAAAACTTTTCATTGCATTCAATGTTCTTTTATTTACGTGCTTCCACTTAAAACCTGCCGTTAGATCTAGCCAGTGGCCTTAATCTAGTCATTCCCTTATGAAAAAGTAACAAAAAAGCATACTTTTACAACCTGTCTCTCACCTCAGCAACCCAAGATTACAGTTGTTGTGTCTTTCGGCTTTTCCCGGTTAGGGGTTGCCACAGCGGAACTCCGGTCCGCTAAATGATTGGCAGTAGATTTTTACATGCCGGGTTGCCAGCCCTGACGCACAACCTTCAACGAAGGTACGCCCATTCATGCATGTCTCCACACAGAAGACACTTTAGCTGAGAATCGAACAGGACAACTTCTTACTGTGAGGCAACAACGCTACCGCAGCACCACCACCAACCCAAGATTACAGTCTACTATCTTAAATATGCTTTGGCTTTCTTCTCTTTCTACATTGTAGTGCCTACATTTCTTACAACTAAACAACAAGAAAGAAAGAAATAGTACAAAAAAGGAGACCAGCACCCGGAAGGCAGAAGCAAGGAAATTTATTAAAAACCGGACCGGTTTCAGCAAAATGCTTTCATCGGTGGTTAAGCAATAGTACCATGACAGATGCTGTTATTTATAGTCAATCCAACAAAGCAGTCCTGACATCACTTCCTGTGACAGAGGTTATGAGAATAAAAAATAAAAAAATGAAGTTTTGAAAAAAACAACTAATCAAATATTGACAATCAAACATACTCAGAATATACATTATAAAGAGTGTATTGTGCATAAAACAGAGTAGAGATGTTATAATTTGTCATTTAGACCCAGTGGAAAAAGACCACCTAATTTAACAATCCATCTCTTTTCTTTATTGTTTAGTAAATTGTGCCATCCAGTTTTGAAAGATCTGTTTCCTGAAATTTTGTCAATAACAGTGAAGGAAAATTTGGCTGTTTTATGGATCAAACATTGTCTATATAAGGCATTAGTGGCTCTGGCATTCCTAATGTCCCCTAAATGTTCAGATATACGGATTCTAAATTGTCTGGAAATATTACCCAATCCATACCACAATTGGCAAAACAATTGATATTATACAGTTGTCCCGAATTTTTACTAGTGAAATTTTTGGTCTTAAAAATATATTGGCAAAAAGAACAGTGACCACAATGGTAACATCCAACCAGTTTCTCCCCTGATAATGTAGTTTGTTGAAATTGAGTATCATGATATGTGATTTTTTTTTTAAAGTGAGAGAAATAGGACCCAAGAGTTTTGCCTGTACGATAAGAGAAAAGGCATCTATCCCCTAACCAGTCTTCCAACCGTGTGTTGGTTTTGAGTATATTCCAGTGCTGATGAATGACATCCATGAGTTGTCCCATATTTCTTCCAAAGGTAGTAACCAACCTGAGTTTATCCTGGTTAGAATTGCTAACTTTGGGTTTATATGTCAGGAGATTGTCCCTAGATATCTTTTTAGTCCATGTTAAGGCTGAATTGATATTGTGTTTGTCATACCCCCTCTCTAAAAATCTATTGGAGAGGTCATTTTGGCAATGGACAAGATCCTCCTGTGATGAACATATTCTCTTTATTCTCATGAACTGTGATTTTGGAATATTTTTGATAATATGCTTAGGGTGAAGACTGGAAGCGTGTAATAAACTATTGTATTGGGGATATTTCCTGTGAACTGTAGTACGTAAAGTGTTATCTGGTTCCCTTTGTAGATGAACATCCAAAAAATCAATTTCATGCAGGCTGTAGCTTGCAGTGAATTCAACACCCCATATGTTACCATTAAGGTATTCTATAAATTCCATGAGATACTCACTACCCCCTCTCCATACAAGTCAACAGTCATCCAGGTAGTGTCTCCATATATCCACCTCAGGCAAGTACAGATTGTGAAGTTCATTATAAATGATATGTTCTTCAACATACCCCATAAACAGATCCGCATATATTGGTGCGAATGATGCTCCCATGGCAGTACCCTGAATCTGCCAATAACATTGATTTTGAAAATAAAAACCATTCTTGGTAAGAACCTGTTCTGCCATGCATGTTAGTAAGGTGTTGAAGCCTGGATCATAGAGGTTAATTCTGTTGCGCCAATATTCCAATGCTGTCAAACCTGCCCAATGTGGGATACATGTATATAAGGATTTGACATCTAAAGTGCACATCAACCAGTGTGATTCTAATTGGCATTCCGAAACAATCTGTAAAACTTAAGTGGTGTCTTGCAATCTAGCCCTGATATAGGATAATAGAATATTGGCAGAAATATGGAACAACTCATGGATGTCATTGATCAGCAATGGAATATACTCAAAACCAACACATGGTTGGATGACTGGTTAGGGGATAGATGCTTTTTCTATTATTGTAAAAGCAAAACTCTTGGGTCCTATTTCTCTCACTTTAAAAAAAAAATCACATATCATGATACTCAATTTCAATAAACTACATTATCAGGGGAGAAACTTGTCGGATGTTACCCTTGTGGTCACTGTTCTTTTTGCCAATATATTTCACTAGTAAAAATTCGGGACAACTGTATAATATCAATTGTTTTGCCAATTGTGGTACGGATTGGGTAATATATCTGGCCACATGCTCATGCCAAACCTTCTATATAGGACAAACCTCCAGACAATTTAGAATCCGTATGTCCGAACATTTAGGGGACATTAGGAATGCCAGATCCACTAATGCCTTATATAGACAATGTTTGATCCATAAAACAGCCAAATTTTCCTTCACTGTTATTGACAAAATTTCAGGAAACAGATCTTTCAAAACTGGATGGCACAATTTACTAAACAATAAAGAAAAGAGATGGATTGTTAAATTAGGTGGTCTTTTTCCACCGGGTCTAAATGACAAATTATAACATCTCTTCTCTGTTTTATGCACAATACACTCTTTATAATGTATATTCTGAGTATGTTTGATTGTCAATATTTGATTAGTTGTTTTTTCAAAACTTCTTTTCTTTATTTTTTATTCTCGTAACCTCTGTCACAGGAAGTGATGTCAGGACTGCTTTGTTGGAGTGACTATAAATAACAGCATCTGTCATGGTACTATTGCTTAACCACTGATGAAAGCATTTTGCTGAAACCGGTCTGGTTTTTAATAAATTTCCTTGCTTCTGCCTTCCGGGTGCTGGTCTCCTTTTTTGTACTATATCATGTTTGTTTGGTCCGCGCATCAGCCTAACTTGCTAGCCAAGAAAGAAAGAAAGAAATAAGGGAAAAAGGGCTCATTTTTACTTTAGTATCCATATAACACACAAAAATAATGGGAAATGCTTTACTACGTAACATACAATATATGTCATGTTTTATAAAACTGCTATTAAGAACAAAAATTGTTTTGCTTACAGTTACCTCATTCCTTCCTCTTCCCCTCTCCTTAATGTTCTTCCAAGCATCAATAAAATGAAGAGGGGCATATGCTTAAAGTCCCCTACAAGTTTAACAAAGTCAAAAAAGTCCAATATTTCCACGTTTTCTTGTTCCATCATTCTTTATAAACATGACTGATGCTTTGTAATTCTGTATTTATTCATTAATTTCTGAGTTGCTGATTTTCTTTCTGTTGATGCCCATCTCTCAACTCCAGTCTTTGGTTCATTTCCAGCATACTTCTGGTTCTTCTAGTCAACCCTTATGCTTTTCTCTGTCTTTCAATGATTTTCCTTTGGAACACTGGAAAAGGTTTCACTGCCATGGTTTCTCTATGATCTTTGTCAGAAGAATAAGATGCAGAGTCCCCTTCTGTTTGATAGCTCACTTTTTGTTGTTCAAACTTTTGTATTTTCTCCTTAGCATGTTCTGCATCAAAAAATGACTTTGACCCTCCAAAACAAATATTCTGAAGATATCTGGATACAGCAGCTTGAATCTCACACCTATATATTGACATTCCCTGATTTCTGGTATAAATTTAGGGTCTATATCAGAACACTGAAAGTTCATTCTTACATCGACCCCTAGTCATCGAATGCTGAAAATAGCGAAACGACAGATAACCAAATTTTTTCCTAGGGAAATAATTTGGTTGTCCGTTTCTGTCATTTCGCTATTTTTAGCACTGTGGTGGAAAGTTACGGGTCAGGTTCAGGTAAGTGTACGACTGGGCATGGGTTAGGTGAGTTAGGGTTAGGGCATGAGGGGAGGTATGTGTGCAATTTTGTGGACGTGAGGGTTAGGGCATGTTAGGTGAGGTAGGGCGGGGATGAGGTAAGTGTGCGATAGTGACGGATCTTAGGTTTATGGTTTGGGTTAAGGTAAGTGGGTAGTTAGTGGTGTTTGTACAGTTTAGTGTAGGGTTAGCTGTAAGAATTTGGGTGTAAATGTGTGGATTGCTGTTTGCTTGGTGTGCTTGTGTTGTGTGTATGTGTTTTGGAACAGTTCTGAATGTTTGATGTCAGCATTCACTGATTAGGGGTCAGTGTAAGAACATTCAAAAGAATGAACTTTCTGTGTTTTGATATAGACCCATGAAGTTACTCTTCTTCTGCATGGTGTACAGTGAGTGATTCTCCACAAACACTCTACTCTCCAACTTTTAATACTTTAACCTTCTGCCACAGTTTTGTCAGCATCAACTCTTTCTACTGGTAGGATTGCATCATTACTGTTAGAGGCTTTAGCTGCTTTCTCGTGGCTAGGTTTGGAGCATACACACAATGTGCCTTTTCAGTTAACAACTCCAGATGTGGAATACCAGTCCAGTTGTTTATTTGCGCTTTCATAAAATTAATACAGTCTGTTTTTCCAGTTTTCCTGGTACAGCAGAAAATCTCAGGGTTTTCCCTATGTGCTCTGTCCTCTAATTCTACCATATTTTGAAACAGCTCTTCTTGAGCAGTCTCATGCTCAACTAGCCTTTTCTTCATTTTGACCTCTGATTTTTGCAGTTTTATCAGCTCATATGAATATCTTTTTAAAACCTTCTTCCCTTTTTCCAGCCTTTTGTTATTTCAGTCTCCTTCAGTGTTTCATTTACTTTACAGCTTTAAGCACATCTGACATACTTTTTTCCTCTAGATTACTGGAAATCATGACTTGCACTGAAGCTGGAGCTGGAATTGTTTTTTGCTGAGCACCTGTAGAATTCTTCCCAGCCAGTGTTTTCTCTTTACTTTTTCTGGTTGATTTTCTTTCGGGTTCTCTAAATGTCTTTTTTAGATGGCATCCAGTCAGTGCACTTACTAGCTAGAAATTGAAATTCACCCCAAAAAGGCAAATTAGCTGGCCGTCTTTTCTTAGTTTTTGTTTTCACACAGAGAGAGCTAAAATTAAGCTGTTGGTCAGTGTGCAGCCATCTTGGAAGTCAAGAAATAGCCTGTCCATCAGAAAACTATATATACTTCCCCAAACATGAAGGCTAAACATTTGGGATGTGTCATGGAGAGGTGATGGCCACCAGAAAAGGAAACCAGTCTGGTGGACCCCTGCCATAAACAAGCTATACAATAGAAGGAGGAAACTAGTACAGAAAAGAGTAAGATCCAAAGAAGGAAAGACATCCCTGATCTGTATCCGCAAGAAACTATGATCCCTCATAAAATCATCCAAGGCTAGCTTTGAAAGAAAAACTGCCAAAGACTCCAAAGATAACCACAAAGCGTTCTTTAGCTATGTCAAGAACCGAAGTGGAAACTCTCAGATCTGCTCTGAGTTAGTGCAGAATGGCACAAAATACACTGAACCGACTGATATTGCCAACATTCTGGCAGACAGGTTTAGTGCAAACCCCTCCCCTCTTACCCCCTAAAGGGCCCATAACCATACCAGAAGAATGTAGAGCCCCAGCAATCACTGACACACAGGTGAAAACAGCCCTATCCCAAGCCAAAAATGCAGCTATAATGGTACTGGATGGTGTCCCAGGCTGTGTCTTACATGAGCTCCAAAATGAACTAACCCATCATCTAAACACACTGTTCAAACTTAGCCTCTCTACAGGCTACATACCCATAGATTGGCACACAGCAACAGTTATCCTGTTCCACAAAGGTGGAGCCACAACGGATCCTGGGAACTATCGCTCTATAAGCCTGACTAGCCTGGTCTGCAAGGCTATGGAGCGCATCATCATGGAACTCATTAACAGAGACACTGGGAACCTCCAAACATTGGACTCTACCCAGTTTGGCTTTGTTAAGGGCAGATCATGCCTCCTAAACCTGGTGGACTTCTTTGAGACAGTTACCAAGGCTTTAGACGAAGGAAAGGAGGTCCACACAGCCTACCTAGACCTGGCAAAGGCTTTCAATGCCATTCCCCATTCTGGGATTAAAGACAAGCTCACCAGCCTGAGCATAAACCCCTATGTCATGAGATGGGTTGCCAATTGGCTCACGGATAGAACCCATATGATGAGAGTTGCAGGCGCTAGGTCTGGCTTTAAACTGGTTACAAGTGGCATCCCCCAGGGCTCAGTCCTGGGACCCTTCCTGAGAGGTACAGGCAAGCACAGGAGGACTATGGCTGACCAAGTTCGCAAACTACTGCAAACTGGGGGCCATAATTGACTCTCCGGCTGATACAGACATCCTCCAGAAGGGTCTTACTGAGACGGATACCTGGTGTCAAAATCCTGAGATGGATACCTGGTGTCAAAATCATGGCCTCAAGCTAAATGCCAAAAAGTACATAGTCATCCCCTTTGGAAATAAAACAAAGTTATGTACTCACCATAACATTCCATGTTTGTAGTCCATTTTGCCCTTCATTCTTTCTCATGGGTTCAGAGCTGATCCTCGGCTCAAACTCGGCCTTTTTACAAGCTCAAAGTCTTCTAGTTGGCTCGTGGCTAGGTAGGTATCCCATGGTGCACCAGTACAATCCCCAGATCTTGTTTGCTGCTAACTAAGCAAAATAATAACAAACCATACAGAAATAACCCAATAATAATAGGTCTCCAGTGAATAATAATAACAATATTTTCTGTCTCCAGATACTTCCAGGATGGGGGTAGGAGGGTGGATTCATAAGAATGAAGGGCGAGATGGACTACAAACATGGAACGTTATGGTAAGTACATAACTTCTTTATGTTCTGTAGTCCTAGCTTGCCTTCATTCTTACACATGGGACAGCGTCCCTAGCACCTTATTCTTGGGTGGCTCAAGGAAAAATACTCCTGAGTACCGTGGAACCAAAGGATGCTCTACCCCTGGAGGTTAAATCCAATTTGTAATGAGTAATAAATGTGTGAGGGGTAGCCCAAGTTGCTGCTGCACAGATATTATCAAGTGGGACTCTGGTTGAAAGGCTGCAGAGGTAGACTGAGATCTCATAGAATGAGCCTTAATTCTGAAATGTAAAGGCTTACCATCAGAAGTGTAACTATAGGCTATACAGCTAGAGATCCAATTAGAGAGGGTCACTTTGGAAACTGGAAACCCCTCCACCCACAATTGAAAAATTTTGAATCACGGGTGAAGAAGGAACTTAGGGCTAGTTTTAGGAATCGTAGATACCAATTTAATCTCACAAAGGAAGAATACATACTTCTCGCCTCCCTTAGAGACCAACAATATATTAGGGTTATGAAGCCCGATAAGGGAGGGAGAGTAGTTATTATGGACACCATCTTATATTCTGCCAAGATGCTGGACATGCTCAATGACATTAACAGATATTCAAGAGTTTTGAGAAATGCGATTAATGTGGCCCATGGAAGAATAGACTTTATGTTGAAAGAACTACTGAAAGAAGGGGACATAAACCTCGACATATACAATTTCCTATATACTGATAAGCCTAAAATACCATCTATTTTCGGAATTCTGAAAGTTCATAAAAACTGTGACGACCCACCACTTAGACCCATAGTGGCCGCTATGGGATCTAAAACCTATCCCCTGGCTAAATTTCTGGATAACCAATTAAATAAATTATGGACAGAGAGAGCAGGTATATTAAAAGACTCATTGTACTTCCTAATGAGCATTAACCATAGGCTGTGTGTGGAAGAATTGTTATTTGTTACATTGGATATACAGGATTTGTTCAACATAATACCCCACACCATTGGCCTAGAATGGTATGAGGAAGCACTAAGGTTCAAAGAGGATATAGACAATGATCAAGTATGTCTACTTATAGAATTAATGAACCTTGTGCTTATTTGACGGGGAATTTTTCAAACAGACCAGTGGGGTGGCTATGGTAGCAAGTTGTGCTCCCATGTATGCTAATCTGGTGCTTTCCACCTGGGAAGAGAAATACATTTTCCATTCTGACTACTCAAAGTACTGAAATTATTACCATAGGTACTTGGATGACATTGTTATTTTTTGGGTAGGACCAGAAGAAGTGTTGTATAACTTTACAAAGTATATTAATGGCACTACTGAATTTTTGAAGTTCACACACCAAATTTCTAGAGACAAGTTGGAATACAGGGATGTGACTTTGGGAAAAAAAACACTGTTTCTAGGTATTTGAAATCCACTGTATTTAGAAAAAGTACTTTCTCCAATTCAATACTTGTTCTTTACGAGTGCCCACCCTTTCTTTCAAAAGAAGAGCATTGTGAGAGGGCAATTCATAAGGAGTTGTAGCATGACATCAGACGATGAGGATTATGAAAAAGAAAGTCAACATTTGAAAAAAAATGTTCTTGGAAAGGGAATATCCCCTGGAACTCATTGAGGAAATTATGGCCGAGGTCAGGCAGGAAAGAAAGGAAAAATTTACCCCTATTGTAGGAGAAATGACTGGTAACAGGGTGAATGAAGTGAATGAACATCAGCAGAACAACATTAATTGGAGTAGTAACTTTGTACTAAATTACACTGGGGATACTGGGAAAATCTAAAACATAGTTGCCAGCAATTGGAACAGGTTTAGTAGGTACTCAGATCTGGAGAAGATTTTTTTGGATCCCCTTAAATTTACTTATAGGAAGGGGAGGAACATTAAAGAAATATTAAAAAGGTGCATTTACGAACATCTGAATGATATTAAGAAAAAGGATGAGACCAATGCCCTATTTAGACACTACACCATCTGTCCATCAGAGAAATATGGCTTTTATGTTATAGAAAAAATAGAAGTAGACCCACGGGGGAGGGCCTTGGTAGACCACTATAGAGTTTTGAGAATTGTTTTGGCAATTGAAATTGGAAGTCAACAAGGATCCAGGTTTGAATGACCATCTCTCAGTGGCACCAGTATTGAAATTGAGAGCAGCCAAACTATAAGCCTTGGTAGCCAACAGAGGGGTGAATAGGATGTGTTATAGCATATCAATAACCTGAATTTGTCTTATGCTATTTATTATGCGCTGTTTATTACACTTTATTATTTAGTACATCTTACTACATGTGTTTGTCAGTATTTTTTAACTAAACACCTGTACAACAAAAATTACAAACATATTACAAGTGGTTCTATTTTTATTTATTTTATCATGTACCTTGCTTTAATATAAGTACAAGAACAGGATTTTTGAGACTAATTTTAGAGCAATTTTAACACAAAATTAAATATATCTGTTCAGGTTTTGAATCAACTTAATTATTGAATTTATTTAATTATTGAAATAAAGTGTTTATTGGATGATTTTAGTAGGGGGAGGGGTATTTAAAGAGGATTACTCACTTTGTTTTATCCATCTGATGAAGTCTTTGGGATTAAGACGAAAATGCTGTATTTATTCTGTTGCGTTAATGAAGTTGAATAAAGAGAACACGCCTCAGGCTTTATTGTGTGGCCGTTTATTGGTATCGGGCTCAAGTGTGCATTTGTTTTTATTTTTGCTTTGAAGTACTGTTGGGCACACTTCTCTGCTGTGGGTTTACAAAATTCAAGTCCCATGAGGCAACAGGTTCCTGAAATGGGGGTCTTGACAAAGTGGCATCTTTAAGGAAGGTCTTGCACAACCTATGTGACATCAGATTAAAATCTCGTAGACCTAGATGAAAATTAGAAATCGCTGCCAATTGAACCCTGATTGTGGCAGCCGCAGATCCCTGGTGGAAAAGTTCAGACAAAAATTCCAAAACCACAGGAATAGAAGTGGTATAAGGGTCAACATTCTTTTCCTCAGCCCAGATAGAGAACCTCCTCCATTTACTGGAATATAATTACCTAGTTGAGGGTTTATGAGAGGACGTAAGGATATGAGTCACGGAAGGTGAGAAGTCATGAAGCCTGACTAGGGATGGGACTGGAGCAGCCAAGCTGTCAAATTGAGGGTGTTTAGGGTGGGGTGAAGTGAGCCTGACATGTGCATCAAGAGATCTGGCACCAGGTCCAGAATCCATGGATCGTCTAGAAGGTGAGGCCTGAGAAAGTGGAACCAAACCTGACGAGGAAAGTATGGAGTAATGAAGATCAGTTTGCTTCCCAGCTGTTTTGCTTTCTGAATCACCTTGGATATGAGAGGAAAGGGAGGGAAAGCATAAAGGAGACCCAGAGGCCAATCGTGAACAAGTACGTCTCTCTGTGACTCCCCCGGAGGGTGGATGGGGAGAAATAGCTGCTACATTTGGCATTGATTGGGCTAGCAAAGAGATCACAGCAAGGCTGTCCCCATCTGCGGAAAATCTACTCCACTATTTCCTGCTTCAGAGACCACTTGTGAGGCATCAAGATTGCCCAGTTGAGTTTGTCAGCTATCATGTTGGTTGTCCCTGGGATGTGCATCACCACCAGAAAGCACTGGGAAGATATCGCCCATTTCCAAACTCGAATGGCCTCTCGACAGAGTGGGTATGATCTGGTTCCACCTTGTTTGTTGATATTCCATACTACCGACATGTCTGATTGTATTCCAATCGTCCCAAGAGGAAAAAGGTCATGAAGTGCTTGCAATGCCAGGAGCACCGCCCTCATCTCTAGAACATTGATATGCAGGTGAGCCTCATGATCTTGCCATGTGCCTTGGACAGTCCTGCCTAGATAATGCCCCTCACACCCTATCTGTGAGGCATTCGTGGTCACAGTGGCAATGGGTTGGCGAGGGACAAATGGAGTGCCCGTGGTTAATTGATTGGGTTGAATCCACCAAATGAGGTCCTTCTTGCAAGAGTCTGTTAACAGAATGTGATGAGTTAAGGGTAGTTGTTGGAAGGACCACTGGGACGACAGGAGCCAATGAAGAATCTGCATGTGTAGTCTGGCTAGCGGCACTAGTAGTATGGTAGAAGCCATGGTCCCTAGAAGCTTCAGAACAGTCTTGGCCTTGATTTTATGGAGGGGGAGAAGACTGTGAGTTTGAAGAACCAGATTCTGTGCCCTTTCTGCTGGTAGATGAGCCAACATGGCTACTGTGTCTAATTCTGCGCCTATAAAAATCACAAACTGAGAGGGTAATAAGGCAGATTTTTCCCATTTGATAGTAATCCCCAACTGGGCACAGAGTTGAATAGTAGCGTCCCTGGTCTGAAGAAGTAGATGCCTGGTGGGGGACGGTCAGGAGCCAGTCGTTCAGATACAGAAACACCTAGAATCCTCAACGTCTCAGATGAGTTGTCACTACTGCCATACACTTGGTGAACACCCTGGGGACTGTGGTGAGACCAAAGGACAGAGCACGAAACTGGTAGTGACTGGCTCCCAGCCGGAAATGTAAATGACTCCTCGATGCCCTGTCCATTTTTATGTGGTAGTAAGCGTCTTGGAGGTCTATTGAATACATCCAAGTGTCTTTCCCTAGTAATGGGAATATAGACTGCAGTGTCTCCATCCAGAACTTGTCCTTCTTTATGGATTTGTTTAATCTGCTGAGGTCCAAGATGGGCCTCCAGTCCCCTGTAAGTATGGCACTAAAAAGAATCTGGAGTAAGTTCCGAATCCTATTTGGTCTGCGGGGATGGTTTGGATGACTCTTTTTGTCAGCAACTTGTTGACCTCCACAGTTGCTTGATCCCTGTGATTGGCTGGAACATCTGGGATCTTCTTGGGAACATGAGGTGACAGAGAAAAGGGCATGGAATAACCTCTGGTGATAATTCTTTGTACCCATCTGTCTTGAGGGATACTTAGCCAGGCTTCAGGATACAAAGAAATGCGACCCCTGACCAGCTCCAGAGAAGCACAGTTGGGTCCCACATCAGGAGTGCTGGTAGGGCCAGCCCCGAAACAAATCCCGGCCTCCCTGGTTTTGCGGTCCAGCCTTGCCTCTAGGGTGACGTCTACCATTTCCTCCTCCTACTCTGCCTCTGAAGGAGGAGTCACCCTGCGCATCCTGGAAAAACCTCTGGGACTTCTTGAACCACATTATACTACCTCTCTGACCCTTGGGATATGGTCTAGAGGGGACGGTAAAACGTACTCCCATGGCAGAGTGCGTTTTCCCTTCTTGCTCGTACCAGGTGAGTGTGTCCTTTACCTTAGGTCCAAATAATGAGGAACCATCAAAGGGGGCATTGGTAAAGGTAGACTTGAACAGTTCCACAAAATTATACAAGCGCATCCAGGAATGCCGTCTTGGGGAAATTCCTGAATCTGCTGCTCTGCTCGCTCCATCGGTTGCGTAAGAGATGAGCCTCATGGACCAGTTGACAATAGAATTCAAGGTGGACAACTAGGCAGACACCTTCTCAGGGACTCCCTCAGTGGATGTACCTTGTAGAGTCTCTCCTAACTCCTTAAGGAGATCTTTCTGAAGCCTCGTGAAGTGTGTAAGGTAGTTCAGCCATCTAAGAGTAAATGCCACTGAAGAAAAGATACTCTTCCCATATCTGTCTATTGTTTGAGATTCTTTATTCGGTGGATGGACATAATAAGAATTCTCAGGGACTCCCTCAGTGGATGTACCTTGTAGAGTCTCTCCTAACTCCTTAAGGAGATCTCTCTGAAGTCTCATGAAGCGTGTAAGGTAGTTCAGCCATCTAAGAGTAAATGCCACTGAAGAAAAGATACTCTTCCCATATCTGTCTATCGTTTGAGATTCTTTATTCGGTGGATGGACATAAGAAGAAGTCTCTGCTAGTTCCATCTTAGTGGCCACCACCACCACCGTGGCATCTACGGAAACACCCTTTGACAAAAATTCCTTCTCCTTGGGAGCTGATAGAAATTTATTTGGTCTTCTGGGGACTGGCTCCACGGCATCCGGAGTATCCCACACCTTCCAATTAACGAGCTCTAACAGTTCGTCGAAGGGTGGAGACACCCAAGAGGTTGAAGGTTGAGACCCAAAAGCCTTCAGGTACACCAACTCTTCAGCAAAAGGAGTGACAGAGGGCCAGCTGCACCTCTGCTTAAGGACCTCCAGGATGTCTACAAAGGAGACATCATCAGACTTCGACTTGGGGGACCCTTCTGACTCCTCGAGGTCAGTGTCCAAGGTAAGAGACTCATCCTGGGAGTCTACATGCTTACTCTTGCATGTCCTCTTCCATGGGAGCTCCTCAGAAAGGATATTCTGGGGAGGTCTCAGAAGAATGGGGGCCACCAGCCGGTGGCTCCTGAGGCTGCTGGTCTCTGCTGTTGAGAGGGGGAGTAGATGCTGAGACAGAAGTAGGTGCCCTAGGGGGAAGAGTGTCGGTACACCTGGTAGGAGCTGATGATTGGAACATCACACTCATCATCTCGAATGCCGACCTCAATGGCTCCGAAGACTCCCCGGCTTCGAGGAGACCAAGGATGCCATCGGTTCCAGAGCCAACGGCTCCGAGATAGATATAGGGTCCGAGCTCACCCTAGCTGATGCTCCAAGAGGAAGGCTCAGAACCGAAGAGGTTTGGTTCCAGGCGTACCTGTCAGGACCAACTGGGAAGCTTCGGCTCCTAGACACCACAGATGGCACCGAGTGTGTCGGAACAGAATTCTACTTGGAAACAACCTCCGGGGGAGCTGGAACCAAGGATTCCACCAGTGGCACAGAGCACTCTGGCTCCCGAAAGTCCAGCACAGCTCAGAGGAGGAATCACAGAAGGGGTAACAGACTCATGTGGCCCTGGAACCAACTGAATCAGAGCCAACAACATTTTAGGTAAGGCAGATAACTTCAGAAGTCTCAGCACTACTCTCTCCACATCTTCTTCCGATAAGCTCCTGGAAGATCTGGAAGACAGTGTGGGAGAATGGGATCTCTGTAATATGGGTGACCTTAATGTAGGGGAGACCGGTAATGGATCCGTAGACCAGCTCCGATGTCTACTATCAGTGTTCAGCTCTGAACTACCTGGTGCAGACACTGTAGCAACAGTAGTAGTACCCACGATCGGCTCTGAACTCAGTGGAGCCGAGGAGGCAGAAGGTTTGTCAGATTTAGAAATTATGAGAGGGGGCTCCAATGCACCAGCCGGTGCCAGGGAGGGCCTCTTAGCAGATTTAGATTTCTCCTTTTTTGATCCATGAGACTTCAAAGAGGAGGAAGAGCTAGCCAGATCTTCCTCAAAAGAGGGCTTAAGGAGACCTTTTAATATAAGTTTATTCTTTCTCTCCTGCAATACCCTGGCACTAAATGAGTGACGAAATAGGCGTGTTTCCTGTAAGTGGATGGCCCCAAGACAGTATACGCAGTTACTGTGGCCATCCGTTGTAGACATCTTCTGTGAACATTTCACACACTTCATAAAGCCAGATGGCTTATGATCCTTGACCTCCTTAGACATCTCACAGAAGATTGCCAATCAGACACACTGAGAAAGAAAAGGGAAAGAGGGAGAACTAGGTCCTCTAACTTAAATGGGCCTAGCCCTTAAAGTACCAACAAAGACAAAACCATGAGGACTAGGTCCTCTAACTTAAATGGGCCTAGCCCTGGTAAAGAAAGAAGGGAAAAAAACCTAGGTCCTCAAACTAAAATGAACCTAGAAGGAAAGGTACAGAAGACAATTCAACAGTCTCGCACACACACTAGAGAAGAAATACAATCTCTAATAATTCAAATAAAGAGAACGAAGGTCAAAAAACACCGTTCTAAATGAAAATACAAATATAAATGCAAATACAAATAAGCGGAGAACTCCGCAAGCAAAAACTATTTATTTTAATATAAGAGAGAAACTTAACTAAATTTTGAAAAAATGCACACACTGTCTAAACTACGCGCAAAGGCACCTATGACCACTAATATCAACAATATCAGAACTATGTGTGTATGTATATATATATATATATATATATATATATATATATATATATATTAATAACCCCAGTACAGAAACAAACTGGCACATAGGATACCAATGAGAACACTAAGGCCAATGGCCAACTGTTCTCAGAAATACTTAACACAGGAAGCACTCTAGTAAATGCTAACTATCTAACTACAAAAATGACACTAACGACAGCTATATAAAGCTATCTAAATATGAAAACAGCAGAGTTTATCCAAAAATTTAACAAAATGTGTTAGACTTAGCCATGGCCAAGAAGAAGCACATCCAAACTCGTCTATGCGGCAGACAAGATCTGGGGATTGTACTGGTGCACCCTGGGATACCTACCTAGCCACAAGCCAACTAGAAGACTTTGAGCTTGTAAAAAGGCCGAGTCAGAGCCGAGGATTGGCTCTGAACTCATGTGTAAGAATGAAGGCGAGATAGGACCACAGAATATCAAAGTACCAGCGAACTACCACATATGTGGTAGTCCCCTAAATACAGAAAATGTAATAAGGGATCTGGGGACCCAAGTAGATAGTAATCTCTCCTTTGACAATCATATTGCCAAGGTGGTTAAAAAATCCTTCTATGTGGCCCACCTAATCACAAAAGGGTTAACATCTAGAACAAAAGAGGTTATTGTGCCCCTCTATGCATCACTCATCAGACCCATCATATAGTACAATGCCCCATTTGGGATGTACCTTACAAGACACTTGCAACAGCTGGAAAGATCACAGAAGTACCTCACCAAGAGGATTACTGCCCTCAAACAGATGCCCTATGCAGCCCGACTGAAGAAACTCCAGCTGTACTCGGTTGCATACCACTTACGCAGAGGTGATCTCTACCTGACATACAAGGTCATGTCCAACCCAGAATTGATGGACATGCTCCAACAAAAAAAAAAAATCCCGAGAGCCACACACTCTAAGGATCTAAACCTCACCACAACAATAAATAGGACGTGCTGGATGGATTCCTGTCCCAGAGACTCCCCATGCTTTGGAACAGGATTCCAGTCTACATTAGGCAGAGCCCCTCACTAACACTCTTCAAGAGAAACCTTGAGAAGTGGATGGGAAACAGAAAATTTACCCCAGGGATCACTGCAGTGTCTCTGCTGGACAGAGGCACAGGGAACTAATGGCTCTGCTGGACAGAAGCACAGGGAACTAATCTAAGGGGGCAGCAAAAGCCAACACATTCTGGCTAGGCTTATAAATGCCCTCAGGCAGATAGCCTAGTACTTACCTATGAACCTATGAAATAAAATTTCCAAGAAAGAAACTTCAGTATTGTGTGTGTTACACACTCAAATAGCAGACAGGTTGAGATTCACAGAGGGAGGATTGGAAGTGACCAAAGGGGGGGCTCATAGATGACTTCCAGGGAGGAATGGGGCTGTTCCTGCTTCAGGAGGTCACTGACTAGATCCTGAGTAGGCTGGCAGAAGGGAAAATCTCCCAGAAAAGACACACCTGTGATTTTGTTCATAAGCTCTGAAAGCAGGACAATCCATCACATGCAGGAACACACCTGAGCCTGTGATTCCTGCCAAAGCATCAGCACATTCATAATTACACTGGTATAGGATAGTTACTCACTATGAAGATTTTGGATAATGCCTCAAGAAGGTTATTCTTAGCCAAGACTCCAGGAGATCCTTTATCTTATCCTGCATCTTCTTCCCCATGTACGCCTGATACTGGGATAGACGAGATTATCAGGTGAATCCCATAAGCCTCAATATGACAGAAGAACATACATTCTAGCCACCTCTGTCCAAAACTCTGGGGTCTTTGGCAAGTAGCAACATGGCAAAATGCTGTTCTCTTGACAAATTCATATGAAGAACTTTTAATTGCCATCATATTTGCAAAGTGAGCTAGCACATTTGTCAGCCTTTGGCAAATATTAACTAAAGTGAACCTCTGGTATTCATGGCACTTATCATTGTCTTGCTCTTCTGCAGATTGTACAGGGAATACCATTTCAGGTCTTGTCAGGTAAACTAACAGCCACGTGGAAATCTATAATTCTGCATAGGCATTGTTAAATATATATTTAGACATTTATAAAAGCGCATGTACACTTCTGTTTGCTAGGCAGATGCATGTACACTTCTGTTTGCTAGAATATATGTAGGAAAAAATAGCCACTTAGATGCATGTACAGTTCTGTTTGTTAGCATGTATATATTAAAGGGTTAAACTGCTCTTAGCTAAAAAGCAGAAAGGCATACAACCTGAGTGTATTACAAAAGTCTGGTACTTGGTACAAACAGATGAAAAACAGAAGCAGGAAGTATGCGAAAACTGCTTTCATACAGAAACATTCACAATAGGAAATACTCCCTAAAAGTTATTCACCTTGAAACAGAACATAAAGTAGCCTAACAGCAGACTGCATGACATCAGAAGAATTCCAAAGCTGGGGCGTGGCCAAGGATGAACACAGGATAGCAGCAGATTTCTTCAGCTCCACCAATTTCATTACACTGACAGGAATTAATTACTTAAAAATTAATTTTTGAAGTAATTTTCTTTCTAAATATGTTTGTTTTATATAGTTCTTGAACTATATCTAAAAAAGAAAGGAAATCTTAACAATATTCCTGTCAGAAATCACTTTGGAAATTTCCCTGTCAGTTTATCAGTCTGAAATGAGTTCCAGTAAGACAAATTCTCAAGACTCCAGCATCAAGAAAGAACTTCAGTCTCTGATAATTATAATCCAGCAACTTACTGCTAAGATGGATAAAATGGATACTAAAATAGACACCTTCATAGAAAAAACTACAAAACAAATAGACTTGTTACATATAGACCTGCAACAACAGAATATCCAGATGACAGGCATAGAAGAAGCTGTGAATGACATGGAAAATAGAATCCAAGAAGAGGAAATCAACATTGAGTTTCTGCTGAAACAAAATACACATTTACAAACAAAGCTGGATGACCTGGAAAATAGATCTAGGCGCAATAACATTAGGATTTTTGGACTGCCAGAAAATATTGAAGGTAACAATATTACTTCTTTTTTAACAACATGGCTCCCTAAAACTTTAGACTTACCAGAAGCATTCTCTTTTGGTATCGAAGAGCACATAGATCTATAGCTAATACTAACTCTAACAAAAAATATCCTAGATCAGTTATAGTTAGATTTCTATCATCTTTTGATGAAGAGATGGTTCTTAAATCTGCTTGGGCTAAAGCTCCTGTTAAGATTAATGAGACAACTGTGCGTTTTGACAATGACTATTCTTCCATGGTAATAGCTAAAAGAAAAGTTTTTCTGCCACTAATAAGGGAGCTTAAAAAGCACAGTTTAAAACATACCTTCTGTTTCCTGCCAAGCTTAAAATCTTCCTTCCTGATGGTCCTAAAATTTTCGATGACTTAGACTCTGCTTTACTGTTTATCAAAAAAAATAAGATTTTGGATAAAATAGAGGAAATGGAATGGGCTAGTCCTTCATTAAAGAGACTGGCAACTGAAACTTTGTGGAAGACTTCAGAGAAGAAGAAGAGACTAAAAAACAAATGATTTGTTCTATGTTTTTTTTTTCTCTCATCATTTTATTTCATTATTAATCTTTTTAAATATAGTTCCTGCATTTCCAGAAAGCCACAGATATTTTGAAAAAGATTTAATCAAAGTTATTCTCTGTGTGCAAAGAAATGTTTTGTTTCATAACCAGTCAAAATATCTGAAGATTTAATGGCAAGCTATGATTCAATTTGTTTCTCTTTCTGAAAAAGAGAAGTAAGGTCAGTAATTTGATACATTTTTTTTCTTTATCTTTTTTTTTCTTCTCCTTTTCTTCTTTTCTTTGTTTAAACAATGCCATTCTATTTAGATTATGTAGTGGGTAAAGGGTGGGGAGGGCAGGGAGAGAAGAGTAATGAAAATATGATTAATAGAATAATAACATATTTATTCCTTGTAAAAAGTTTATATGTTCTTCAAATGCTATTCCTAATTATACTTTCTTGATTATACTGCTTATGCTTGTTTGTAAATAATCTGTCATGCTTTAACTAATAATAATTAGAACTAAATAATAGTAAATAATATGTTTTATTTTTAACTCTATTAATATAAACAGTAAGTAATATTCCATTGTATATACTTCTTATAGCTTTCTCTTACATTTTTTATTTCTGCCTTACACCCTTTTATTTTCTACTCTCTTTTCTTTTCTTTATTAATATATAGAAATGCTTTTGATCATATAGACACAGTAAATAATAAGATTTGCATAAAAATTGAGTTGGGACAAAAATATTGAGTTTTATTACTTATTAATAATTTTGGGCTTAATTTCACTTACATAGAGGCTGTAATAACCTGTAAAATACATTGTGAAGGTTTTGTCATGTTTAGATGCATTTACACTGCTAAATGAATGTTTGTCACTAGTTTTTAATAAGTTTCCCGCCAAAATGTTAAGGGAGACAATCTGGGATGTGGGCTGTCTCATGCACAGTGTCCATGAGCTATTTCAAAAGCTTCAACTCTCAGAATTCTCACAGAGAAGCTGAAAGCAGTTAGTCTAACCTTTGACCTAGATATCACACTGACACATCACAGATTCAGGAAGAACACTCTACCAGGAAATAGAAATGATTCAAATTCGACTATGTGAAGGAAAATGAACTCTTTAACATCTAAATGTGAGTTATTTTATATAATTACCTAAATATCTATGTTATAATTCATAAAATATGTCAGTTATAATGAGTTTAAATGATGCAGTTTCTTGTAGTAAGTAAATGTCTTATTTTAGAAGGCATAGAAAATGAAACATTTATTCAAGTGTTTTTGAAAATCTACTTAACAGCAGCATAATAATCTGTGTTAAAAACTTATGTTCCAAACATATACATTACTATAACTCATTTAATTCATCTGATTGACAAGCATAAATAATTTTATAACTCTATTCTGGAAGAAATTGTCATGGGATATATTTTAAAGCAGCAGTATAGCATGGTTGTAAAATCTGGTTACTAAAATGTGTTTGCTGTGCATTATTTTGTATAAAGCAGACAGATTTATTGTAGGGACAGCAAGTAGGATAGTGCTCAGCAAGGACACAACTCAGTGAGATCAGATATATATATATATGTGTGTGTGTGTGTGTGTGTTTGTGTGTATGTGTATGCATATATATATATATATATATGTATGTATATGTGTATGTGTGTGTATGTGTATATATATGTGTATATATATGTGTGTGTGTATGTGTGTGTGTGTATGTATATATATATGTATATATATGTGTGTGTGTGTGTGTATATATATATATATATATATATATATATATATGTGTGTGTATGTATATATATATATATATATATATATATATATATATGTGTGTGTGTGTGTATGTATATATGTATATATATATATATGTGTGTGTGTGATGGCTTCTTTTTTTTTTTTTTTTTTTTACAATAATGCAAGTGTTTCTGAGAATCTGCATAACTATGCAGTATGATTTATAACAATTTCTATGAATACAATATTTTATTCTATTGACAATAATGAGTTTGAGTAAATGCTCATATACAAGCAATTCAAGGTTTTTTTGGAAGCTGTTAATTGCATTTACATGACAGAAAATAGATGCATCTTAATATATGTAATGTCTGAATCATATTAGTCAAAGTTTTTGATTTAAATGAATGTTAGAACTTATTTTTCTCTCCTCTTGATTTCTAACATCAAGATTATTTGAATGCTATTTGAATACAAGTGTTTTATATTACATAAATGTATATAGTAGTATGAACAGTTTTTTAAAAAAAAAAGTTTATTTTAGTTTATATGATGCTGTTTTACCAAATGTGTAGTCTTGTCTTGCTAGATAATTGAATTGAAAACTGTTAACTTCAGTTAAACATAACTAGTATTAAATTGATAAGGTGGTAGCTGAGGTACTGCTGCTTAGGGTAGGGGGTTAACTTGAGTGGTAAATACTACTCTAAGTTGGAGTTTATAACTCCAGGCTGGATGCAAGGTTTAATCCTTACATTATTTTCACTTGTTCATTGTTATTTGTATATAGTTTTGACATCCACAATATATTTTGTACACTCATTGTCACTACAAACAAAATTGAATCCTATACAAAATCCCATAAGAGATTCAATAAATACAGCTATATTTAAAGGTACACCTAAAGGAGGAGATGTAACATTACTTATCTTGTTATTTGTTATTTTGATCATAAGATTCTTAAGTTTTAAAAATGCCAAATGACATCTTTAAAAGGAATTTCTTTAAACATTAATGGATTGAATAATCCGTGTAAAAGGGCAAGCCTAATAAGATACATTAATTTACATAAGGCCAACTTAGTCTTCCTGCAAGAAACCCATCTCTTGAAAAAGATATTGATAAACTAGCCACAAACAAATATACAGTATTGGTTAGTTCAGAGCACACTCAGAAAAAAGAGGAGTGGCTATTTTATGGAATAAAAGTATGCCCATTCCTAAAACCATTAAGTCTTATCAGGATGACAAAGGAATGTTTTGTATGGTTACAATACAAATTAATGGGAAGACTTACACTTTAATTAATGTATATTGGATACCTGGAATTGGTATTAATACAGTGAAACATCATCTTGATAAGATCATATCATTCTCTATAGGAGATATTATTTTAGCTGGTGACTTTAATTGTATACTACATGAAAGTGATACTATCACTATAGGGAAAAGAAGAATTACATCTAATGCAAAACATTTAAATGATTTTGCTAATTCTTATCATTTGAATGATATTAATAATCAGATAGATTCAAAATCATTACCATACACCTTTTTTTTCTAACAGATACAAAACTTATTCAAAAATAGATAGGGTCTTTATTTCTAACCAGATGGTAACAGATTTAATTAATTCCAAAATCATTTCATGTCCTATATCTGATCATAATTCAATTGTTTTGAATTCATGATAAAAAATACTCATAATGTTCAGATCAAAAGGATACCAGCATACTTAACTCAACTAAAAGACTATAAAGAATACATACTTTCAGAAGTAAAACATTTTTTAGACATAAATAATACTCCTGAAGTCTCCATTGTTTATGTTTGGGATGCCTTAAAATCATATCTATATGGACAAAGTATCAGATGGTAGAATAATAAAAGGAAATCTTGGGATAAGGAATTGTTAGATATTCAAAGTAAATTAGACTCTTATAAACATAATAATAAAGAAAATATTATGGACAAGAAAGTTATTGAAGAAATAAACAAACTAAATGAGAAATACAAAGAAATTTTAACTCATAAAGTTAAAATAAATTTAGAGAAATACAAGTTTTGTCTTATTCAATAAGCCCCAAATACTTACATAGACTTAAAAATAAAACAAAAAGGTTGAATAAACAAAACCATATCAAAGAAATCTTTTCTCTAAGGAAAAAGAAGAATGTTTCTAGTATACCAGAAATACTAGATGAATTTAGAAATCACTTTCACAAAATTAACCATAATAACATTAACATGGAACCTAAAGATAAAATAAAGGAGTTTATAACCACAAACATGAATAAAAAGCTTAATAAACAACAGATTAAACTATTGGACAAGAGTATTTCATATACAGAAGTTATTACACAAATAAATAAGCTTAAATCAAACAAAGCACCGGGTAATGATGGTATTATACCAGAGATATATAAAATCCTTTCTAAAAGTACATATTCATTAATACATAAGGTTTTTTTTGGCCCAAACTGAGTTAATAACCCCCATCTTGGCAATATACATTTATTTTGCCAATTTTAAAACCTAATAAAGATCCAACTAGATGTTCTTCATATCGGCCCATCTCATTACTTAATGTTGATTATAAAATGTTTGAGTATTTTTGCTGATAGATTGAAGACAATCATTCCCGGCATTATAGATATAGATCAGACAGGCTTCATTGTAAATATAAATACTTTTGATAATATAAGAAGAACTTTAAATTAATTGATTTTGCAAATAGGAAAAATAAAGATTTAACACTTATTAGTCTTGATATAAGTTCAGCATTTGATTCAGTAAGTTGGGACTATCTGTTTACCTTACTGAAGTGCACAAACTTCTCAGATGCATTTGTAAATCTAATTGAGCATTTATACAAAGGAACGTTGGCTTATATTAAGGTAGGAACATATGTTTCACAAAAAATACCCATTCTTAAAGGTACAAAACAAGGATGTCCACTTTCTCCACTATTATTCACTTTAGTAATGGAGCCTTGGGCTAATTTGATCAGAAACAGTACTGACATAGAGGGTTTTGAAATAGATGAAAATACAACATCCAAAATTCAACTTTTGCAGATGATGTTCTAATTACATCAGCAGGATCTAATTCTTCTATGCAGTCTCTATTTGATAAAATGATGAATTTTAAATGTATTTCTGGTTTAATATTCAATGAAGAAAAACTAAAATACTACCTATATATACACGAAAAAATATTCTCATTAGTGATTTTACTAAATATGTACCCAATTCAGGTCAGATAACTTATTTAGGTATAATACTATCTAAAGATATTAAATCTATTATATATAATAATTATAATACCTGTTTTCTTAATATACAAAATCTTTTTAATACCTGGAATAATATGTTTTTTACTATGGAGGAGAGACTTACAATTATTAAAATGATAATATTCCCCAAGATTTTATACTTAATACAATCAATAATAATTCCACCTACAAAAATAATTATCAAGTAACTGAATACACTAATGTTAAATTTCCTATGGGCACCTAATAGACCTAGGATTGCATTAAAGAAACATACTAATAGCTGGTCTCAAGGGGGTATTTCTTTTCCAGACTTTAATTTATATACTATCTCTTCTATTGTAAAAGTTATTACTTTATTAATAGATCAGTCATGTGTCGCAAAATGGAAAAATTATTGGGAGCTAATTAGTATGCACTTCATGAAAATCTCCTTAACACATAAAAATATGATTGTAAATAACTCTATGTTATGGTTACTAAAGGAATTTTGTACTTCACCTATTACACCTAAACATATGGTTTGTTACCCATTAAATATTATTATTAGCTATCGTAACTTTATATTCATGCACCCTAAGTATAGGGAATGGAATTTTATTGTATTCCCTATAATGTATACTCAGGGTATGCTTTTGTCATCTACTTCTTAAGGAACTCATTTAGCTATAGATAATGATCTAAAGTACTGGTATCAGTTGATATCTGATAATAAAGTTAAAAATCTAGATTTCTTAAAACAAGAATTTGATCTAAGAGAAACTTGCTGGTTAGAGGTTCAGACCTTTAGACAACATCTCATTAATAAAATAGATCTAATGTCTATAACAGTTAAATAATCTATTCCAACACTGATTGATTACTTGATATTAAATTTACAACATAAAGTTTCTGATAAAGGTAAACTTTCATACATACATAAAATTATCAGACAAGAAACTTTTTACAGTGTAGATTCATACTGGAATTATTTCACTTCTATTAATGGGGACCCACCAAATCAACAAGATAAACAATATATATTGGAATCTGCTTATAGAACTACGTCTTCCATTGTCTGGAGACTTTATACATGGAAATTTTTACATAGATCTTTTATACACCTTTGATGATGAATAAAATAAATAATAAAGATAATTTATGTAAGAGATGTAATGTAGAAATTAATGCTGACTGGGCTCATATGTTTTATGACTGTATAAAATTGAAAGAATACTGGAAGTCAATTAATGAATTTTTGCAAGCTCTTTTTACAGATAATTTCATTATTTCTAAATCTCTTATATTATTCAACACACCTGTACCTCAAAGTGTTAAAAAGGTTAAGCTTCCCTTGTTATGGTCTATTCTAGCAGTGGCTAGGAAAATAATAACTAGAAATTGGATTTCAGATACACCTCCTTCGTTCAATGAATTTAAAAATGTTATGAATATAGTGTGCCATATGGAAATAAACACAATTAGGACAAGAACAACTAGAAAAACATCTTATTATATTGTATGGGATGATTTACAAAATTTGTTTAAAAAATTCTAATTTCAATAGTATGGTATTTTAGTTTAATTAATTGATCTGATTGTAGTGGATGTCTTTGTAAATACTTTAGTTGTTTTGTTGAATATTATAATAATACCTATTTTTAATTACTTGTATAAAATTGTTATGATATTTCTCTTATATGTTAAAACAATAAACCTGTTTTGAAAAAAAAAGAAGAATTCCAAAGCTATTAACAATAACAGACTGTTTCATGGGACAAGATCTGAATGGTACAGAAGAATACATAAAGGGCATTAAAACTGCATTGTGTTAGAGCTGATTCTTGTTAGAGCTGATGTAATGGAGGGTTGTTAATCTGTACTGGTTGTGAAAAACCAAACCTGAAACATTAAAGCTGTAAACTGTACAGTATTTTATTTATTTATTTTAAGTACAACAAGAAATACTACCTAGAAATAAAAAGTATGCTGTACAACAAGTAATAATAATATAGAGTAGGAAATTACTCTAATAAGTTTAATACTTATACTAGAGAGAGTTTATCAGTATATTAATTTAGGAGCATCAGTTAGTCTATCTTACAAGGAATTAGCATGTAACAATCCATTACGAGTGTTAGTAATTTAAGTAAGAATAGGAGGAATAAGAAGTAAAAGGAGCTATAATTAGTAAAAAGCAAATGATTAGTCAGGGTTGCTGCAGGGGCATAACCAGTGTGTTTTGAGGTTATGTTTAAAGAGAGGCAAGGAAGAAAGTAATATTAGTTCATTGGGCAGTAGGTTCCAGTTTTTTCCCACTGTGTTACAAAAAAAGAGAGTCTCCAGCCAGGTTGTTAGACTTGCATATGCAAGCAAGCAGTTTCTTAGAAGAGCGCAGGGAATTCAGATTTTTGTAAGGGAGGATGAGATTGGAAAGTATAGGAGTGCTGTTGGGTTGGTAGAAGATCTTGTGGGCAATGGTGAGTTGGGATACTATCAGTTGGTTTTGAAGTTCAAGCCAGCCTAGTTGCCTTAGATTCAGACAGTGGTGGGGGATTGCCAGTGGCAAATCTGGTGATGTTATTATAGGAATTTGTTAGTTTGGTAAGATTATTTTTCTTTAGGTTAGTATATATGGGTGAGACATACAGAAGCGTTGAGATTAAGTGGGAGTGAGCAATTGTGGTTCTAGCTATAGGAGTTAAGAAAGGTTTGATCCTATATAAGGAGCCTATTTTTCTGTTGACAGTTTTGATAGTGTTATTTATATGGCTGTCAAAAGTAAGGTTATTGTCAGTAGTTATTCCTAACAGTTTAGTGGTTGTGTCAGGAAGTATAATAGTGCCATTATTGGAAAAAACTGAGAAATCTATGGGCGAGGATTTGTTGGTAGGTGTAAAGAGAAGGAGCTTAGTTTTTTTAGCATTGAGAAGGAGGCATCTATTTGTAAACCATGTTTCTACTATATTAAATACATTCTGGGTTAGAGAATGTAGTTCTGAAGGGGAGTTTGCTGTGCATACTACCGTAGAATCATCTGCGTATTGTATGCAGGTGGCTTGAGGGATTGCTATGTGGAGGTCATTGATAAATAGTGAAAAGAGAAGTGGTCCTAGAATAGAGTCTTGAGGGACTCCGAGGGTAACTGGCTGAAGGGATGATATGTTGTTTTGCCAGAGAACTGCTTGTTGCCTATTGCTAAGGTAGGACTTGAACCATTTAATAGTCTGACAGTCAGAGGAAAGGGATTCTAGAATGTTGATGAGAAGGGCATGGTTGACCATGTCAAAAAGCTTTTGAGAGGTCAATAAAGAGTGCAGATGAGAGGTTATTGTTATTGCGGTTTCTATTGATGCTATCTATAAAAGGTAGTAGGGCAGTTGTGGTACTGTGTGATGGCCTAAAGCCATGTTGGCAGTTTGCTATAATGTTATGTTGAGATAAATGATGTAGTAGTTGTCGGTGAATGCATTTTTCCATTATTTTAGCTAAAGGAGATAATAGAGCTATTGGCCTGTAGTTAGAGTATTGTATGTGTCGTCCGTTATATAGACAAGTTATTTTAGTAGTAACTATGCAAAGTTAATATATAGTGCTGAAAAGGTTAACAGTATCAGACTTTCATTTCAGCAAGGCACCAGAAGCAATCTCAAGACTGTCATTAAATAACTTTTCAGGCATGTTAATGTAGAACATTACTAACAAAAGTAGAGCTCAAGATTCAAGCTGTTTGTGGCAAGAACTTGCAGTCTTATGTATCCACCACATTATATCAAAGCATATGTGTCATCCAGCAAACGAAAATTGCTGAGCAGAAGATCTTGCTGAAAATAATTATCAAATTCTTGTTGGTGCAAAAGTAATACCTAACCTACTGCCTATCAAGAAAGGTCTTCATAGTTAGATCAATACATTTCATTTTTCCTCTTAGAACATATTTAGAGAGATGTCAGATCTGCAGTGGAATGGACTTGTTATTTAATGTATCAGGCCAAGGCACAGAGGTCTTAGAAAACATGTGATGCACACATACAGACTTGCTCCTTCATCAAGCCTTTGCTGACAAGTGCTGAATCTTCCAAGAGACATGACGCATACCCCTAGACTATATATACTCTTAAAGTTATATGGTATCACATAGCCAGTTTGTAGCAGGAGACACTAATTCTGTTTTAGTACCTCTTACTGACCATTCAAAAGCTAACATTTACATCCTTAAAAGTGAAGTCAGCAACCAACCAGTGACCAAGTATGGAGCACGTATACCGAGAGTGCATGATCTTGGTAACATGCTAGATAACCGTCTCAGTTTAAAATTTCTTCATGCTGTTATGTATGATTTATTTATTTATTTTTTGCTGCCATATGGTGCATGGCCCATAGAAACATGTCACATGTTTACTGATTTGTCATCATGTGTTCAAAACATAGAGTATTCCAAAATGACTGCACTGTGACAATTCAATCATGTCACCTAGGCTGAAAAACAATTTGTTTATATAACCTATTGTTGTATAGAATACATTTTCAATAGAACACTATTGTACTTGTACAAATATTACCAAATAAGATTTTCTTCCTTATGATGCCATACTGAGTAAATGACAAAGACCTGTACATAGTCAGAACAAACTTTTTATTCACAAAGGATGGACTAAATTGACTTATATACACAAAACAGTTTTATGAGATATTACACTTTCCATTTTACTGCAAGTAAAGTTAACGCATGACTAAATGTAAACTAGTATATTATGACAAAAGTTGAGTTTGTAGCACATCCAAATCCAAATGGTTAAGTTGATCTCTTTGTAACACAGTACATCATTTATTATGTCCACACAAAAATGTTAATAGTGTGCTTGATAGGTTTTAAATACTATGAAGTGAGTACTAAGCCTGTTATCTTTGGACATCATGGAAATCCAAAACTGTTACTTATTTTGAGGAATATGTCTGATGAGAATTAAGCAATATTCTACATCAGTAAAACCAGGCCTAAGAACTGTAAAGTATTCTGAATCAGGAGCTTTCTTAGCTCCATTGGTGATGTGTTTAAGCTTAGAGCTCCATTAATAGCATCAATTAATATAGGAGGGTACCAGCTTAAATTTCGAGTTCAAAATGCTGCCTTATCCTACAAATCATTGAAAAACAGAAAACAATCTGCCTGCTACTGTTCCCCACTGAGAAGCAGCATGCTTGCATTCTAATATTCTGCTCATTTCTTAAAAAAACACATTAAAAATAAAATTCCAGTGATCCAGAGGGTACCATGCTCCAGTTCTCTGAATGACATAATCACATCTGCATTTTGATGACAATCTTCTAGGTCCTGAAAGCTAGCTAAGAATAATATTACTAGTGCTGATTTGGTGCTTGTGCTCTAAGTTCGTAGTGGTTGATGAAATGTAAATGTGAGATGCTTTATACTATTTATTTTTCCAGTGATACTAAAGTTTTCCAAAGATATTAAACTCTTATAAAGTAAACTACATCACTCTGTTATGGTAAGTCATTCCTTGTGAATATCATTTGAATTCCTCTGGCAAGCCTCTTTGATGTAGCTAATTCAATGCAGATCACCTCTAGCCATTTAGAATGTGTATCCACATCCATATCAAATCAACATATACATGTCCATGAACAACCCCACAACTATATTTTTCTCCTTTTCCTGCCTTTGTCCTGCTTTAGTGCACCAAGTGGTTTCAGAGGTACAGCATATTTGTCCCTTGACAAAAAAGATGTTGAGTTACTGCTTAATCTCTCTCCAAAGCTAGGAGAAATAAAAAGTGTACAAAAATGGGTATTTTACATTATCTACAAAAAGAAGCTCTGTCTGTAATATAAGACTGCTGGAAAAAGATGCTGACTCAATGAGAGCTCAAAAATAAAGAACAAAGAAGCCTAAGGAAAAAGAAATACGTCACTATGTTGCCTGTACTGCCATGTGAAAACACACAGGAAATAAGGCTGAAACATGGAGGGGGGATGGTAAGTAGATTTTAATATAATACAATTTGTTAAAGTTAAATTTTTAAGCAGAGTAGTGACAGAAGTGTGGTCTAATACGGTAGAAGAATGCAGAAAGGCTGATTTTAAATGGCTGGAGTATTTTATGTCTTGGACCTTTGGACATCATCTTTAAAACAACACAACTCCTACCAAATAACAGGTCAGACACAGAGACTGCGGATTTCAATCCACACTGTTGTCTTGAATAAAAATGACATGCATGAAGTGTTTGGCCTTAAGAGAATATCACAAATGATTACTAAAGCACTGAGATATGACCAACACCAAAATAAGGATCACACTAAGCAGCTACAGAGCTGGATTATAAATGATTTCCTACCTCACTCAGAGCCCAGAGTACTAGTATGCCAGCAGTAACTGTATCTTGGCTGAAGTTATTGTATTCACATGCACAATAACTTCCTGAAGAAGCTAGTGATACCTTTCAGTACCACAAACCCTTTTTGCTTCTAATGTAGATCACTACTACTAGCCAGACTATTCTAGCATACTCAGGACACAATTACTTCACCACTGTTAAGAATGATCCAACTACAACCTAATATCATCCTGTAGATATGTAAGCAGTCTATTTATTTTTAAAAGGTAAATGTGTACACTTAAAATTCACCATTTCAGTGTCATTACTGATCACCAGCTAAAAGCTTCTGAAATATAGTAAATTGAGTTCTTTAAGTAGAAAAATTATGCAATAGAATTTGAGCATTTAATATACAGATATGTGACTAGGGTTCCCTATCAGAAGCCTGAAACACTATAAGCCTGAAAATCAAAATCCTGAAAACTATAGACTGAAAGTTCAAAATCCTGAAACCACAAAATGGACATACGTTAGGGTCAGGGTCAGTTGGTAGATATTAGTGTCTTTATAGTGACATATTAGCATTATTTGTGTTTTAGTTTCAGGATTTTGGTCTTTCAGGATTTTGAACTTTCAGTCTATAGTTTTCAGGATTTTGATTTTCAGGCTTATAGTGTTTCAGGCTTCTGATAGGGAACAGTGACTAGACAGAGAAATGCAGAATATCAAGTTGTAAGCAGATGGCATAAGAAAATCACTGTCTGATTAGCTAGCTAGCTCTAACACCTCCTCTAAATACAGCATTACCAGAATCTGTCTACCACTACCAAGAAAGTGCAGCATGTATACAGGCAAATTAACTGAAAATAAATTCACTGATGCAGGGTAGCTGACAGTCCTCATGCATGCATGCACTTCCAACAACAAAATGAACTGAATATGGTTGCTAAACTGTATAGTCTTGGAAGAAAGTCACTTCACTTGAATTCTGCGGAGGTGTCTTGGCATCAAAAAAATCATTTGAAGATATGTCAGCATAGTCTTTTTCAACATCCCAACCTTGTTTTCTGCTCCAGGTCAAGAGATCCCCGCTTTCTTCCTGTGTGATCAGATGATCTGGAAAGTTACAATTATATGATATAATACATGATAGCTTCTATGAAGCACACATCCAACTAATGTGAGTAAATGTGTGTGTACACGTGCGTGCATGCATGCTTGCATGTCTGTGTATAGCTGTCTTTCCTACAGAAAAATACAGCTTCTGTTAAATTTCTTTACATACTGCATTTTATTCAGTTTTACAATAAAACAATTACATTTCTACATTTCTTTGTACAGTGTTTAATGTTATTGACAATTTACATTTTTATTGCATCTTTATAGAAAAACAATCAGATTTTTTTTATACAGCTTCTTCACATTTTTTACATTTGCCACATCTCTGCTAAGATAAAAAAGCAGATTTTCTACAGCTTCTCACATCACTGATATACTGTATATATAATCTTTGTGAATAAACCATAAAATTGTGAGTACACCATCTCTGAAGCTGAATACTGACATATTAAATAGTTAACTAGGTCAGTTTTGTGTGTGGGATCTACTGGATGTACATTAACTTACCTGGAAGTTCCCAGTATTTTGTCTAAATCCAGTCTCAAACTTTGTTAGATTAAACTCTTCTTTTACCACTCACCAATTTGTCTACTCTCAAAATTTGATCAGAGTTTATTTTTTCTGCCTATTCTGAAAAAGAGACTTCATCCTTTCTACCAAAGTCAGAACAGCCTATTGGTAAGATAAGTTTTTCCAGGGAGATTCATTAAGTGCTTTAGTACTGGAAACATTTGTATATTCAGGCTTAAAGTTTTCTGCAAGCCAATAATTTCTGTCCAGTTTTTCTCAGACACACCTTGCTGTTGCTGATGAAGCAAACCAAAGAAAATATATTTCCACCTAGCCTCATAACCATTCATCTGTAGCTGTATAAAAAATTTCAGTTGTACAACTTCCAAATATACTTTTGGGGTCTGGGAATTCCAAGTCACCTCGATCTTTCAACATTACTAGCTTATCCTGGGATACTCTTGGTTCCACCCTAAACATCATCTATGTTTGGCAACATATTTATTCACTGTTTCAAAAGTGAAAAGTAGCCATATAGAAATCCATAAATTCTCAGTCGGGATAATACAGCGGTAATTAGAAATTTTCTCTATAACAAAAAGACAGAATATACCTGCTGTAGGACTGGTCAACGTATATGATGGATGGTCACTGTTTCAGAAATGAAAATTAGCCATACTAAAACCCCTAAAATTACATTTGGGATAACACAGCAATAATTACAAATTGTATTCCCTACTACAGAAAGGGACTATACCGGCTGTAGAACTGGTCAAGACATATCCTCCACCTAAGAGATACATGATCATATTTGTCTGGTTGCTGTGACTGTAGTAAACATCTTTTATTCATGAAACTGCTAATTTGCATGGAACATTACTTGGCTATCCTATAGAAAACACATGTTTTCAAGGCATGCCTTCAATGAGGTGTGGGCATCATTTCCAGTATGCCTTCACAACACTGTACTTGGAATACTTCTGAAATTCTGAGGACTGTAACTGCAGTCTTAAGAAAAACAAGACTATAAATGTGAACTGAAAAATATATACCATGTCCTGGGGTTGTGGAACCTTGGAGTATTCCCCTCTAATCTGAGGTACAGTTATCTCAGAGTTAGTGTATACAACTAGTAGGAATGTGAGGACAGCAATCCCCCCACCCCCAATGTGGGGAGAGTACATCAGTATGATTCAAAACTTACTGCTTTTGATGGAATTTCATTTTTTATCAGACAATCGAATCACAGACTTGGGTCTCTTACACATGTTATATGTAGACTTCTACTCAACACAGCATACTGTGAGCACACCAGGAACTTTCTCTAATAGCAGAAACTTGCAGAAAAAAGAAGCTATGAGATAACTTTCCATCTGTGTTGTTGATCTTCATCCATTCATCACTGATGGGTTTTGGTTCCGTCCTCAGAACCGAGTCGGCCTTATACCAAGCTCGCGCCAGCCAAAAACTCTCAAGCTAAGCTTTTACCCACAGCCCACTTCTCCCTGTTACCTCAGATCATGTTTGCCCTAATAAGTAAAGCAGAGGCTGTCTTCAAGCACAAACCTTAATCCAGGAAATGGACCCAAATTATCCCCAGGAGCCTCTAGTTGGGGGAAGCTGGGTGGGATTGATGAATGGATGAAGATCAACAACACAGATGGAACATACTCGTAAGACATAACTTCTTTATCTGATGTTAATCTTCATTCCATTCATCACTGATGGGACAGAGTCCCCAGCTACCTTATATCACATGGTTAGCCCTGTGGAAGAACATTCCTGAGCACCATTGAACCAAAATACGCTCTTCCCCTGGACACCAGATCCAACTTGTAATGAGTGATAAAGGTATAGGGGGAAGCCCACGTAGCTGCTGCACAGATGTTGTCTACTGAAGCTCTGTAGTGGAATGCCACAGAAGTTGCCATTGATCTGGTGGAGTGAGCTCTGATGTTTGGTGGAACAGACTTTCTTTCTTGGTTATAAATGAAAATTATAGTCTCTCAGCCATTTGCAGAGGGTCACTTTAGAGACTGACTTTCCTATTTTTGGACCAGAAAAGGATATAAATAACTGGTCTGATTTTCAGATTGTTTTTGTTCTAAGTAAAATCTCAATTGTCTGTGGACATCCAGTAAATGTAAACAATACTCTCCCTTGTCTGAAAACTTAGGAAAAAATACTGGCAAATCAATAGCCTAATTAACACAGAGCTTAGAGATTACTATGGGCAGGAAAGAAGGGTTGGTCCATAGTGTTACTCTGTCCTTATGGAAAATCAAATAAGCCTGCTTGGTACAAAGAGCCTGGAGCTTGGAAATGCATCTGGCTGAACTAATAGCCACCAGAAAAAGAGATTTCCAAGACAGAAACTTGATGCCACACGTGGCTGCTGGCTCGAAAGGAGGCCATGTCAAAGACTGTAAGACAAGTGTGAGACTCCAGGGTTCTGTGGGCTGCTTAATTGGAGGTCTGGAATGATAGATTCCTTTCAAAAAGGTTTTGCTTAGATGATAAGAAATTAAAGAGAAGTCACCAAAACCATTATGAAAATTCGAAATGGCAGCTAAATGTACTCGAATAGTTGATGTTGCGGTGCCCTCCTCAAAGAAATTAGATAAGTACTGGAGTACAGCAGAGATCAGTGCAGAAAATGGATCTAGTTTTCTCTGTCTAGACCAAATAGAAAATCTTTTCCATTTGTCAGCATAAAGTTTTCTGGAGGATGGATGGTTTATGTGAAGCCAGAATAATGTCACATACTGGAGAGGAAAGATTACAATGCCTAGTGATCATTGGAAGTGGAGAAGCCAAGCTGTGAGCTTGAGACTGGTCAAGTTCGGGTGGCTCAACCCTTGGGAGTGAGAAATCAGATCTGGAGTTGGATCCAAGGTCCACGGTCTGCAAAGTAGATGAGGCCAGGGAAAGGGAAACCATACCTGTCGAGGCCAATATGGTGCTATGAGGATCATTTTGCTTTTCAACCAAAGAGCTTTCTTCAGAATTAGAGGAATCAGAAGAATGGGAGGATAAGCATAAAGCAGTCCCGTGGGCCAGTCATGGATAACAGCATCCCTCGGGGACTCCTCCTGCAGGGGAATTAGGGTGAAGTAGTTGCTGCATTTGTAGTTGGATGGGGAGGCAAATAGGTCACAGCAAGGCTGGCCCCAATGGCTGAAAATCTTTGTTGCTAAGTTGGAGTTGGGGGACCACTCGTGAGGCAGTAGAATGCATCTGCTCAATTTGTCTGTGATCACATTGGAATTCCCCGAGATATGCACTAATATCAGAAAGCGGTTGGAAGCTACCCCCCATTGCCAAACTCTCATGGCCTCTCAACATAGGGAATAGGACTTGGTTCCTCCTTGTTTGTTGATATAACAAACAACTGACATGTTCGATTGGATAGCAATTATTCCCAAAGAAAGGGCAGACTGAAATGCTTGCAATGCCAAAAGCACTACCCTCAGTTCTAGAACATTTATATGCAGATTGGCCTCTAAATCGGACCATGTGTCTTGGACAGTCATTCCCTGAAAATGCCCCCACTCCACCCTATCAGGGAAGCGTCCTTGGTCACAATGGCACTGGGCTGGGGGTGGTGGAAGGATTGGCTCCAAAGTTCTGTCTCTGGCTTCATCCAGCAAGAAAGATCTAGTTTGCATCGATTTATAATTCAAATCTGGAAGGACAACGGGTGGCGGTTCAGATACCATTGGGTTAATGGAAGCCACTGTAGGAGTCTCATGTGAAGCCTTGCTAGGGGTACTATAGATATAAATGCTGCCATTGACCCTAACACCTACAGGACCTATTGATCCGGAACCAAGTCATGGCAGAGTATCACTTGGAGCTGGATCATTAGTCTTTGAAGCCTGTGATATGGGAGAGAGATTAAGCAAGAGCGGGTATTGAATGTCACCCCTATAAATTCCAAGGTTTGGGTTGGAGTTAGATTGGACTTCTCCCAGTTTATAGAGATTCCCAGGTGATTTGCCAAAGAAAGGGTGTAGTGAAAGGCTGTTACCAGTAGACGCTTGGTGGGAGCGGTGAGAAGCCAATCGTCCAGATATGGAAATACCCGGAATCCTCGTAGTCTCAAGTGAGCTGTCACTGTTGCCATGCATTTGGTGAATATTCTGGGGGCTGGAGAGAGTCCGAAGGACAGGGCATTTTATTGATAATGATTGGCTCCCAGCTGGAAGTGAGGGAACCTTCTGGAGCATTTGTCCATTTTGATGTGGTAATACGCATCCTGAGGATCTATCGAGCACATCCAATCGCCTTCCTCCAGAAAAGGGAGAATGGACTGAACCGTGACCATCTGGAATTTTGTCTGGCTGATGAACTTGTTTAAACAGTTGAGATCCAAAATTGGTCTTCAGTCCCCTGTCTTTTTTGGCACCAAAAAGAACCTTGAGTAAAATCCAGATCCGATCTGGTCTGGTGGGACTTTCTGGATGACTCTTTTTAAGTACAGCTTTTCTATTTGTAGAGCTGCTTCTTCTGTTAGATTGGGTGGAAAGTCTGAGATTCGTTTTGGTGGTTTTGGATAAGAGTCAAATGGGATTTGGTAACCTCTGGTTATTATCTTCTGCACCCAAGAATTGGTGGTAATTGATAGCCAGGCATTGGGGTGCAAAGAAAGATGCCCCCGACTGCTTACAGAGGAAAGCAATTGGGCTGCTCTTCAGGAGCACTGATAGGGCTGTCCAGAGAAAGAATCTCTGGACCCACTCTGCCTCTGTAGGGGCATCTTCTGGAAGAGTTGCCCCCTCTGCCTCTGGGGGTGAACATGCCACCTGTGTCACGAAAAGGACCCTGAGACTTTTTGTGCCACAATTTCCCACTTCTCTGGTTCCTGGAGAAAGGACACTGAGGGGTGGAGAAATGTACACCAAATGCAGACAGGATCCTAATGTCCTGCTCACACATGGCTAGCGTGTCCTTCACTTTACAGCCAAATAGGGAAGATGCTTCCACTGGAGCATTAAGGAAGGAAGACTTAAAAGGATCCGCAAAGTTACATAGGTGCATCCAGGCATGACATCTCATATCTACACCTGAACCCGCAGCTCTAGCCACCCCTTTAGTTGCATGTGAAATTAACCTCATGGATGAATTAGAAATTGATTCCAGGGTCACTAGCTGTGGAGCTATCTTGTCATTAACCTCATCAGACACCTGTCCTGATACAGTACCAGAGAGTTTGGAGATGTGGTCTCTCTGGAGTCTGGTGAAATGTACCAGGTAGTTCAAGGACCAAATTGTAAAGGTCAATGAAGAAAATACTTGCTTCCCCAGTCTGTCCACTGATCGGGACTCCCTGTTAGGCAGGTGAACAGTATGGTTCTCCTCAGTGGGTGAACAGTATGGCTCTCCTCAGCGAGCTATTTCTTGGTGGCTGCCGCCACCACCATAGCATCTACTGGTAAACCTTTTGACTAATGTAGATTTTCTTCAGGGGGAGAGAGGATCTTGTCTGGTCTCCTGGCAATTGCTTCAACAGCATCAGGGTTCTTCCAGGTGTGCTGCACCACAAGCTGAACCAACTCGTCTGCAGGCGGGGTCACCCAGGAGGTAGATGGTTGAGCACGACAAGCCTGCAGAAAAATGTAGATATCTTTGGGGGAGGTGATTGTGGGGACCTTTCCCCTTCATCATAATCCATATTCTCAGTGAGGGACTCCTCAGGGGAGTCCATGTGCTTCCTCTTGCATGATTTCTTTCTAGGAATTTCCTCAGTGGGAGTTTCTGTGGAGGACCCAGAGGAAAGGATACCCTGTAATAGGGTCTCCTGTGGCTCATGTGCTTGATCCATGATGGTGGCCTGCGACAGCTGCAGCTTGGGGGGGAGGACATGGAGGTTCTGATGCCAAAGGCTTGCCTACAGAGCCAAGAGCCCTCTCCATCACCTGGAAGGCAGGGCTTCCCGAAGAGGGATGGGAACCCGGAACTGAGAAAGACCACCTCAGAACTGGGGTCACACTCCATTCCATTGAGCCTGCTCCCTGGAATGAAGCCTCAAGCTGGATCAGTACCGACGGCTCCTGGCACAATTGACAGCACCATAGAAAGGGTCAGTTCCGAACTAGAACTGAGGAGCCTGTAGTCCAATCCCAGGACTGAGGAAAACCTGGTTCCAATGGAACCGAAGGCCAAAGGGTTGGCTCCGGGGCCAAAGTGAGATCCACTATCAGCACCAAAGCTGAGGGTGCTGAAAGGGGCATTGGCGCAGAGAGCTTTGAAACCTGCAAGGAGGACGAAAGAGGACAGTAAGAGGGAGTCTGTGAAGCAGAAATCCCAAGTCCTAAAAGGGATTGAGTTTTTGAATCAGAAGGGATGCCCCTGGCTGTCAACAGCTGGTCCACAAGGTGCACCATATCGAGTTCGGAGAGGCTCCTGGTGGATCTAGTGGATATCCCCAAAGGAGACTCTGGATGCTCTAAGAAAGGACTATAAGGCTCTCCCAAGGAGGGGTCCACAGATGGGGAATATCAGGTCTGTCCTGGCACGTCTAACGGTGCCACTGTCTCCAATTTTGAGATGATAGGGGCAGTAGTGTCCACCTGAGCTAGTAAAACCATGAGAAGGCTCAGAGCCGTAATCGAGATTGAGGTCAAAATCTTAGTTTCAGCCATAGTCGGTGCCATAGACGTCGGCACTGCCGCAATTGACATAGATGGTACCAAAATCAGTGCCGTAGACAAAGACTTCTGGTCCAGAGCAGAAAGGTTTGGTTTAGATGGTCTTTCCTTCTCACCAGAGGGTGAGGAGGGAATGGAATGTGGCCTCTTTCTTTTCTAGGAGGGGGTGAACCTCCGATGTGGAGAGAGCCCCTGAAAAGGACGATTTAAGAAGGCCCTTTAAAATCAGTTTATTCTTACGCTCATTCAAGGTACGTGAACTAAAACCCTGACAAATAGAGCAAGGCAGTTGTACAGAGAATGTCACTATTTGGCATTTTTCTCCCACACTTCAGGCATTGTTTGAAGCCTGAAGTGCCCTTTTTTCAGACATGTTGCACCAACAAAAATAATACAGTACCAGAAAAAACAGATTACAACAACAAAAAACAATATCACAACCACAGCTTAGATAGAAAACACCATCAATGGTATAGGAAGATTACCACAGCAGGTAGAGAGAAGGTAGTGTACCAGTGATGGTACAAAGGTTACCAACAGGTAGTTGACAGGAAAGTTGGAAAAGCGGGTTAAGAGACTTAGAGATAATCAGGTACAGGAAAATATAAGGCGGAGTAAAGTAATACACTTTCCAAAAAATACTTACCTATTCAGAAATATCAAAATATCAAAGACTTAGCTTAGAGCTGGCTTGAATGCGGCTTTACAACTACGAGATCTGAGGTAACAGGGAGAAGGGGATTATCGGTAAAAGCTTAGCTTGAGAGTTTTTGGCTGGTGTGAGCTTGGTTTAAGGCTGACTCTGTTCCAAAGATGGAACCAAAACCCATCAGTAATGAATGGAATGAAGAATAACAACATCAGATAGTAGGTTCAGGGAGAATTACAGATTACAGTGCAAGATGGAACACCAGCATCCCACATCATTCTAAAGAAGATGGATGGTGCATTATCGCAAAATTGCCTCTGACTATACAGGAACATGATAATGCTGAAAAGAGTGTGAGAGTTTTACGGTACATTAACATCATCAACTTGGAAAAAATGTGGTCAGCAGTAGCCTGAGTAAACATCAGCATCCTGTGTAAACCTACAGCTCACTGAATTAACTTCTTTGCCTGTGTTTTATAAACAAGCTCTAAAAGACACAGTAAACACAAAAGCTAGTAGTAAAACAAGTCTCAGTTCAGAGGAGGGCTGAGCCAATTATGTAAATTCTGCAATTAGCACCTTCTTGATTTTGGGGCACCTGCTTTGGGCACTCAACCAACTTTAATAGTAGTTTTATATTTTCATAGAAAAGTCAGGACAGCTATGCACATACCAAATCACAAAGATCATTAGATTACAAAGAATCCTGATGTATGAAACAAACGGCTCAAGCACAATGAAATTTTTAGCTCTGTTTACATGGGGTACATGATTGTATCAATTTTTAAATGACACAGACAATAGAAATAGATTTTTGATTTTTTTGTCTGTTACACAAGAAAAAAGTATCTTGATTCAGAAATCAGGAGATGGGTTTGTAACTGTTACAGATGGGAAAAAATGCCATCTTACATTATGAAGTGCAGTAAGCAGAAAAAGAAAGCATGAGCCCCAACAGCTTAAGGGTCTGGTCATGTCACATCATGTAACTTCACTTTGGAATATGAAGATTAAGCAATAGGATCCATCAAGGCTCATTAGGATTACATGCATGAATTAATGATGACAATTTGTTGGGTCCGTGGCATACAGGAATGGACTCCTGACTGTGACAAAATCAACACAGATCTGAATAACAGCCGGTAGAGACAGCCAAGAAGAGAAAGAAGTAATGAGGTGTTACCTGCCCACCATTACACCTTTTCCATGGAGGAGGAGGTTGAAGGGCATGATGTGAGGTATATCTCTGAATAATGAATCTCTGATGGAGATTAGAGGCCTACAATATCAGTCTGCTCCAAATATGGGAAGTCAAGACTTCCAGAGGGGTCACATCACACTTGGAAATGGGTGACACCAATGCACCTCTTCCTCAGGTAATTCTATAGCACACAGTAAGGACATTAGGGCAAAGCATCATAACAGTCCCCTAATGGCTGTCTGGATGACAGCCTGCCCGTGAACAGCTCTTATCTATTACAAAATTGATGGGTTGAGTTGCAGCAATTGGAGAGATGTTTGGCAGGAGTGGTGGTCTCAAAATGATTGCAGCAAAAAAAGAATATTAAACAGTGCATTCAGCTTGTAAACGTGCATTTTTGTAGCTGAACTTACACTGTCAAATCAATATTTTTTATCATGAAGTGTTGAATAAGATCTAGCAACACTGACTTCTCAGTCTGCAAGAAAAAATTGTTATTTCCTTGGCAGGCAGACAGCAGATGCAAACTCAGCTGGGGAGCCTCAAAATCTTATTGGTTTAAATTAAAGTGTTAATAAAAGTATATTTCTATCACCAGGGCAAAGAACTGGGAAATATCTCATGAGAAAAAAAAACAGCTTTTAATTTTGTGTGTGTGTATTGTTTACTTTTCAACAGATATAAGCTGCAATTTTAATATTGATATTATTCTGCAAAGCAATAAAAATGTAGATTTTGTAGCCTTATTGTGTTAGTTCTGATTGATATCTGCAACCAGTGTTGTCTCCTTTTACACTCATTCACTATCTTCTTTCATAGAGCAAAGCCTGTGGTCACTACATCTGAATTCAGTACTGTAAGAGGTCTGCCACAAGGCCCTACTTCTACAAGTTTAATGAGGACTTTGTCATTGCATAATGTAAGCACATTTATCATGAAGAACTTTGCTGTATATTAACTTTGATCAGTCAAATACATGCCTGCTCTGTGATTGAAGGTCTCTGTGAAATAATAAACGCATTCTAAAAACCTGTAACTAAGTTGGCTACTGTACCCTCTTTTTTGACCAGTAGGGGTGCTGCGGTAGCATTGTCGCCTCACAGCAAGACGTTGTCGCATTCGATTCTCAGCTAGAGCATCTTCTGTGTGGAGGCATGTGTGAATGGGCCTGCCTTCGTTGAAGGTTGTGCATCAGGGCTGGTAACTCGGCACGTAAAAATCCACTAGCAAACATTAGTGGATCGGAGTTCCGCTGTGGCGACCCCTAAACCGGGATAAGCCGAAATACACAACAACAACAAGACTGTACTGCATATGCCAGTTATTTAGCCTCAGGAAATGACAGAAAACCTGCTTTACTTCATATCTCTTTGTAATTGCTTTACACTGGCTCTAAACTGATTGCTCTCAGTTAAAATTTGACCCAAACCCTCCTCAATTGACCTTAGTACTTCTATACATACACTTTTGTTTATTGTTTCCTACTTCCCTATATTCATTTAATTTTTAGCACCATTCCCAAGTATCTTTCTCCCTCCCTTACTGCTTCACACTATATCCATTCATAACCACAGCCCTCCATAATACTACCTATCTAGTCTACATTGAATCTTTTACTTTTCATAGGTAGGTACTAGGCTATCGGCCCAAGGGCCTACATAAGCCTAGCCAACAAGGTTCCCTGGCTTACGCCACCCAAGAAAGTTATTTTCCTGTGCCACTGTCGAGCAGAGACACAGAAGTGATCCCCGGGGTGTATTTCCTATTTCCCATCCACTCATCAAGATTTTTCTTGAAGAGTGCTAATGAAGAACTTTGCTTGACATAGATGGGTAGCCTGTTCCAGAGTATGGGAAGTCTCTGGGACAGGAATCTATCCCTCCAGCATGTCCTGTTTATTGTGATGACAAGGGTTAGGTCCCTAGACCATGTAGCTCAGAGGGATTGGGATTTCTTTAGGTGTAGCATGCCCAACAGCTCTGGGTTTGACATAGCTTTACATGTTGGGCAGAGATCACCTCGGAGTAGGCGATATGCTATGGAGAAAAGCTGTAGTTTTTTGAGACGGTCAGTGTAGGGCATCTGTTTGAGGCCAGTAATCCTCTTTATGAGGTACTTCTGTGGCCTTTCCAGCTGCTGCAGATGTCTTGTGAGGTACATACCAAAAGGGGTGTTGTACTCTATAATGGGTCTAATGAGTGTCGAGTAGAGGGGAACAATGGCTTCTTTTTTCCTGGATGAGAACCCTTTTATGATGAGGTGCATCACGTAGAAGGACTTCCTGACTACTGTGGCGATGTGACTATCAAAGGACAGACTACTGTCAACCTGGGTCCAAAGGTCTCTTATCACACATTTGGTGTTAAGTAGACTGCTGTCCATGTAGTAGTTCATGGGTACAAAGTTTTTACCAAAAGGGATGACAATGCACTTTCTGGCATTGAGCTTGAGGCCATGGCTGTGACACCAGGCATCTGTCAAAGTGAGGCCCATCTGTAGGATTTCCACATCATTTGGGGACTCGACGATGGCTCCTAGTTTGCAGTCATCTGCAAACTTCGTTAGCCAGAGGCCTTCTGTGTACTTCAGAGGAGTAGATACCAATGAGGAGAGGTCCCAGGACTGAACCCTGTGGTACACCACTTGTCACTGGTTTGAGGTCAGATTTGGAGTATGCAACTTTTACAGTGTGGGTTCTGTCAGTGAGCCAGTTGGCAACCCATCTTGTGATGTAGGGATTTACACCTAGTTTAGTGAGTTTAGCTATAATTCCAGAATGGGGGATGGTGTCAAAAGCCATGGCGAGGTCAAGATAGACTGTGTGAACCACCTTACCCTCATCTACGGCTTTGGTGACTGCCTCAAAGAAGTCGATCAGGTTTTGGAGGCATGACCTGCCTTTCACAAACTCGAACTGGGTGGGATCCAGAGTTTGGAGGTTACCAGTGTCTTTGTTTATGAGTTCCATGATGATACATTCCATGGCCTGGCAGACCAGGCTAGTCAGGCTAATAGGGCGATAGTTCCTGGGATCAGTGGTGGCTCCCCTTTTGTGGAGTGGGATAACTGTTGCTGTACGCCATTCAGTGGGCACAAAGTCTGATGTGAGGCTATGACTGAACATGGTGCTTAGGTGGGGAGCCAGTTCATTCTGAAGTTCGTGTAAAATGCAGCCTGGGATGTTGTCCGGTCCCATGGATGCTGTGTTTGTAGCTTTAGAGAGTGCAGCTTTTACCTGCGTAGTTGTGATTACAGGGACTCTGCATTCTTCCTGTATAGATATGGGCCCTTTAGGGGGTGGGGGGTAAAGTTAGCACTGAACCTATCTGCCAGGATGTTGGAAATATCAGTTGGTTCTGTAATTTTCATGCCATATTGCTGTAACTCAGAGCAGATCTGGGTGTTGCCATTGAGATTCTTGACATAGCTATAGAATGCTTTGTGGTTGTCCTTAGAATCAGTGGCAATTTTGTTTTCGTAGCTAGCTTTGGAGGATCTTATACGGGATCTCAGCTTCTTACTGAGACTGACCAGGGAGCTCCTCCACTCATGGGATTTTTACTCTCTTTTGCAACAATTTCTTCCTTCTGTTTTTGGTCACTGGATCGCAATGACCGACTGGGAACATAATTGTGTAGAATGTTTATGGCAGGGGCCCACCAGATTGGCTTCCTTTTTTGGAGGATAGTGTCTTGGTTCTGTTTGGGATAGCATGACCCATGCACTCATGTAAGTGCTTATAGAGTGCATTTGTGTAGGATTCAGCAGTCATAACTGTACTGTCCATCTGCATGGATGTCATGAAGTTCACCACTTCTGTCTTAAGAAGCATGAAGTTGGCTTTGCAGAAATTTTTTACCATGGTTTCCTTAATGGGGGTGGGGGTGGGATGTGGATATCAAGGGTGATTAGCTTATGGTTGGATCGGACCAACGAGGAGTTGACTTGAGGTGTGGAACACCGGTCACTCATGTTGGTAATGACTAGGTCTACGATAATTGTTGCCCCTGGTGGGGGTGTGGATAAGTTGATCCAGGGCATTGGAGTTTGTAAATTCCAGAAAGCGTTGTGTGAAGGAGTTGGTACACGACTAGTTTTCCCAGTAAATGGTGGGGTAGTTGAAATCGCCCATTATTAGGGTGTTTGGTTGAACCCTAATATTTTCCAGTACATCAAGAAAAGAGGAGTGGGAATCTTGAGGCATGGTGGGGGATCTGTAGCAAGCTACAATTTGGATTGCAGTTTTGCCCAGAGTTAGTTGCACTTGGATAACCTTGGATGCATTATGCTGAGCAACTAGCCTGGAGATGTGGATATCCTTAATGAATATGGACACACCTCTGCCTTTGGTGTTCTGGTCCAGGTTACATGGCCGAAAAGTGTGGTATGCGTTATAGCCTGGTAGTGCAGGGGTGCTGTCTGGAGCCTTGAACCAGGTCTCAGTCACTGTGCAGATATCGACATTCTCCATTTTAAGGAATGCCTCGAGTGAGTGCATTTTGAAATTTAGACTTCTAGCATTGAGTAGCATTACCCTCAGTTTTTGCTTGCTTGTTCCTGTTACAGTGGTGAATTTGTTATTTGAACCTTGCCAAAAAAAGGCACTATAAGGGTGGCAAGAGCCTTAGCCAGTATCCGGAATCCCAGGGGCGGCAAGTGCAGGCTATCTCTGGCAAAGCATCGTGGTCTGTCGACCATGTCATCCCAAGCAGACAGATACTGGATCCCCCTAGAATGACACCAGAAGCTCAGCCAACTGTTGAAGTCAATCATTTTGTCCTTGTACTGCGGTATCATTCTGGGCGATGGCAGAATGCTACTCAGGGATAGGGTCATACCTGCCTGGGCTACAAGATTGGAGAGCTCTTCCATGTCTCTTTTCATGTAGTCCAGGGAGGTACATCTCAGGTCATTCACACCAACATGGACAGTGGCAGAGTCATATTTGTACTTGTGTAGTGACCTGAGTGCGTGGGTTATGTGGCGGATCCTGGCACCCGACAGGCAGCTGACAGTAACCTTCTCCTTGTTTAGCCTGGTGAGTGGGCCATCAGTGTGCCTGACTATAGAGTCACCTATGACTAGTGTGTTGGATATGTTGTTTTGCCTTATTGGCTGTGGTTGAGTGGCACACTGAGTCTGTGGGCTATGTGTCATTTGGGTTGTGTTGGGGGGGTGGAAGTTGCTTGCGTTTCTGCTTTGGATGTCTCTGTTGCTTGGGCAGACTAATATTGAGAACATCCACAAATGTTTTTGTGTTTCTATGTGAGGATTTTGGTGGTGTAGATTTAGTGAGACTATGTGATGTGTGGTGTGGTGCAAGTGTTTACCTTCTCCTCTTGAATGTCAAGTTCCGTCTTGGTTGGAGAGAGCTTTACCTCCAGTTTGGCTAGATAAGTGCATCTCTCACAGGTTCTAGTGTTGGGTGGTAGGAGAAGAGGGTTGTCTTGTGTACATGAGGCAATTTCTACATTGCCCTAAGATGCCCAGATTCATCAGATAGACAGGAGAGAACACTGGGTGCTGACCCTTGGTCATGCCTGAATAAAAAACTATTTTCCTCTAGATAAATGAGGAAAGTGAGTACAAGAACTGTTTTTCTCTAAGCAAGTGAGAAAAGTAAGTGCAAAAACAGTTTTCCTCTAGGTAATGAGGAAGGTTGAGTGCTATAGTAATTAGTAGATTATTTAGTGCTTACAACAAGTTTTGAACAAGTGCTGAGCACGAATAAGCAAATTCAAGTGCTAAAACTAAGAATCTGTACCTGCACTAGACTAGTTACAGAAAAGAAACAAGTGCAAATGCAACCTTTCAAATGAGAAAGATTGCTCAGATGGCCATTAACTACAATTTCTGGGCCAGAACCACTCCTTATGTGGTAGACAGGTTACCTAATGCTTACCACTCCCAGTGACAAGCTAGAAGGCTTCCCACCAACACAGAAAGGCTGTACATATAGTCCTGGATACAGCAAATCTGTAACTGGACTACAGCAAATCTGTAACTGGACTTCACTAGTTACAGGAAAGGTAGGAAACAGGCTTACAGGTTTTTTTTCCCAAATAAACCCTAATTTCTTCTTATTTTGACAACACCACTATACTGTAGCCTTTCATAAACCTCTATTCCTTACATTCCAGAGACTATACCGGAACAACCCAACTTTCTTCTTTTATAGAAAATACTTCTCTGCTTATCTATCCTGTACCAGCTTTTCAAATCCACCATCACTTGAATCTTCTATTGCCCTGCAACTTCTTGTTTCCACCTTCATTGCTACTTCCCCACAGGTGACAATCAGAAGGTCGAACTTGATTCGGTCGAACCCACTTCCGTTGAAGTCTGGAGGCTGAACGGCGACAATGTCGAATCTGAGATTGTAGAATTATGAATCTCACCCCCATCTTGATCCATGTTAAAGCCCGTACTGAGGTTTACGGCGAGTCATATTTTGACAATGTCGGAATTCGACATTGTCGGTTTTGCAGGAATAGGTCGATGATACCATCATTCAATGGGGTCAAGTGCGACCTTCTGATGGTAAACCACTTCCCCACTACCTGACATATATACAATGCATATTCCTCTCCACACATTGCACCAAACCTATTTAATATTGCCCCTCATCTTTATTCCAAATACAGACTGATTAACTGCACTTCAACTCAAACCAAAACAAAATTAAGTGCAATAATCCTTTCCAAAAAAAACAGCTATGCATAATTCTCCAATATACTAATACCCTTTTAGGGGGAGATATACACCCTAATCCTGGCCCAACCTATCAAAATGAACACAAAGATAATTCTCTCCCACACTCTTCTCTAATCCAACAACAGACAATCCCCAACACTGGTGATCAATTTTTTTGCTGCAATAAATGTTAGAAGCATAAGAAATAAAACTGCTGAACTACATGCCTGGATTACCCAACATAAACTTGACGTTCTCATCATAACTGAAAGTTGGCTTGAACCCTGCATAAACAACTCCAAAGTTACACCTCTTGGCTATAATATCTTCCGTAATGACCATATAAAGAGGAAAGGTGGTGAAATTGCTTTAATGTTTCCCAACACCTACCACATTTCCCTTACATAAAACCAACACCAAAATTCAGTTCAGAAGAGCTTCTTATTGCTTTCCTCACAACAAACAATTATAAACAAATATGTATTAATGTTCTTTATATCCTTCCTGGTGACAGGATATCCTACACTGGATATCCATAACATTGCCACAAGTGCAAATACTACTAGGTGATGTGAGCGCCAGTTGGTTGGACATAAGCTCTAACCCCCCTACATCTAGCATGAACTTGTATGGTTTCACACAACTAATTAATAGCCCGGCACAGTATAGCAAGCCATCAAATTCCCTATTAGACTGGATTCTAATATCAGACCCTAGTAAATACACCACCATAGGTACAATGTCAGACTCTCTCAGTGATCATCTCCCAATCTATATGATCAGACATCTCACACATCCAGTTAAACGGCATATATATAAAACATGCAACCTTTCCAAGTTTAACCCAAAAATGCTCATTACTACACTATCATCTATTAAATGGAACTTCCTAAAAATCCTCCACTTAGACAATTCTGTAAATTAATTCAATACAGCTTTTCTAAATATCCAAAAACAGCCTTGCACCTTTTAGAAAGAAGAGACTAAAAACAAACAATGCAATTTGGCTATCCAAAAACAGCAAAGTGGTAATGCAAGACAGAGAAACAAGTATGGAAAGAATAGCAAAAATATAAAACACCTCAATATCTTGAAAACTTTAGAATGCTGCACAATCATACTAAAAAGCAAATAAATGAAGACAAAAATATACTATAATAACTTTCAGAATAATACTCAACACAACCCTAAAAAAATGTGGACATCCATTAAAGAAATCTTACATCCCATTCAAAAATTCAACTCCAACTTCTCTCCCAATGACTCACCACTCAAAACTGCAATACAAGTTTAACTCTTACTTTATAGATAGTATAGCATATCTAAGGACTCCTCAACATCTAATTCCAACCCTGCCCAACAGCCACATATCACTACATCCACTTTTACTTTCAAACCTGTGCCCATATCCTGTATAAAACTACTCTTAAACAAACTTAAACCATGCTCGTCTTCAACTGATGACCTTCTAAGCGAGTACCTAAAAACAGCAGCCAATAGCATTGTCTATCCTGTCTCAATCCTTATAAATATGTCAGTGCAGGAATTCCACATTCCTTCTGAAAAAGTCACACATTATCCCTCTGCACAAAGGAGGAAATTCAACAGATGTTAATAACTTTAGACCCATAGCAATCTTAACATCCCTCGCCAAAATACTTGAAAAATGTTTTCAAAAAATACTTTTGCTAGACTATCTCCTGCAGGAAGAACTCCTGTCCCCTATACAACATGGCTTCCATCCTTCCCAAAGGAATAGCACTGCCTTTCTAACTTATACTGATACTGTCAATAAAGCTAGAGATAATGGCAAACTAGTCTCCTTCTTATTTCTAGACTTGTTTAAAGCCTTCATCACAGTTTGTCACAGCAAACTTCTACTTCAAATGTCTTCACTAGGTCTCACTCAGTTCACCCTTCTCTGGTTCAAAATCTACCTGTCCAATAGGTATCAGTCAGTAAAATGGCATTCCATGCTTTATAGTTACCTCCCAGTCACCACCGGTGTACCACAAAGCTGTATCCTTGGTCCCCTGCTCTTTAACAGTTTCACCAACACCTTCTATACACCTATACAACAGGGCACCCTAACACAATATGCAGATGATTCCACTATCATTTCCACATCTGACAACATGGTACACCACCAAAAATTACTCCGGAAGCTTTAACAGACACTGAAACATGGCATTGTAACTCACAACTTGTGCTCAACCCAAAAAGACCAAAATACTACAGTACTTTTTTTCTCGATCTCCCTCTCTTGAAAAAGCAATATTTAAAGTCCTCTGTCTTGATAATACAACCAAAGAAGTCACCTCTCATAGCAAATTATTAGGCTGATAGTAGATGATAGGCTTACATTCGACCTGCATATGCAAAACTGTATAAGAAAAACTCACCAAAAACTAGGGATGCTTTACACAGGCAAAAACTTTCTCAACACAACTAAAACTACATTTGCCACTACTTATCACCTCCCAACACCTCTTTGTGGTGCTCCCATCCTTACTAACCCCCAGGCTTCACAAAATTAAAACTTGAACAATGAGACAATAAAGTTGCTACATTTACAGCAAATACCCCTTTCAGAACCCACCACAGTATAGCTCAAAAAAGTCTAAATTGATTACAACTGCCTTAGCTAACATATACACATCTGCTTACTACCTATAAAATTACCCAGCATCCATATGCCTGCCCAGCACTAAAAAACATTCTACACAATTATGTTCCCAGTCGGTCATAGCGATCCAGTGACTAAAACTCCTGTCTGTCTACAAACCTATCAGATCTGCTGCACATCGTCGGCACTCCTGTTGCTAACACCTGGAACTCCTTACCTGTATCCATCAGGGCAATACCTTTCCACCCATCTTTCAAAACCACTCTGAAAAACTTCATATCCAAATCTGGCTTTGTTCTTACTCAAAACCAGGATAAACTATATTCCCAAATGTGAACAAGTACCTTTTCATTCTTTATATCTCCTTACTCTCCCTTCTTTACTTACTTCCATCAAATTCCCTTCCCTGACTTTCTCTCTAAGTATACCATAAGCCTGTTTTTCCTTCACTTCATATTGCAATTCATGTTTGTATTGACTAGCTTACCTTTAATTTCTGTGTAAATTGTCTAAAATTTCTATAAATATTAAATGATTGTCATAGAACTTGTACAGATTCTTAACCAATATTTTTATATTATCACTAATTTGTTATAATTATTCAAACTGCAGATGTTTTTGTCTTCTTTTTGAAGATTGTAAAAAAAGGAGTTATGTACTCAACATAACGTTCCATGTGTGTTGTCCATCTTGCATTCATTCTATACTGGTTGGGTTCGGAACTGATCCTCGGTTTCAACTTGGCCTATACAAAAGCGTGAGGTCTTCCACTAGCTCATGGCTGAAAAAACCCATCCCATGATGCTCCAGGAAACTCCCCAGATCTTGTTTGCTTTATATAAAAAGATAACCAAGACAAAAATAGACCAAAACGATAGAGTCCAACTCCACAGCCAAGGAAGGTATTCAACCACTTTATTTAATATAAAACAAGTTAAGTGCTTTCTTCCCACTTTCGGGACTTCCTCAGAACATTTTAATATACAACATCACAATCTTATATACCCATGTGAAACCACCCCACCCATCTCATTTTCCAATTAACCAATAGACATAATGTTACAACCATTTCTTTTCTAAAAGCATCTTACTTTAACATGAAATTACCTCTCTACAAAATAAATTCTGTACCAGGGACCTAAGTAGCATAAATGACTAACTTAAACCTAAACCATTAAAAACATTTATTTCTATTACACTTTATTAAAATAAATATATAAATATACTTACTAATATAACTTACAATATTGTATGTCTAAAACTCTATACTTAACAATTCAACTTAACTTGTTCTTGATATATATCATGATATTCCTGCAATTTACTGCATAATTCACCTATATTCCTAGTCAAAGATAAAATTCTACGTTCATAGAATTCTATCAAAATTTTTACAAAACTCATAGAAGATGAATGTTGTGCTTGTTGCCATTGAGTTAACAAAGTTTCATCAACCCCCTTAACAAATAGCTGTGTCATAACTCTCAAACCTCGTGGGGTAATGTTATTGTTTGAATATACCTTAAATAGTCTGACATGCCAAATCTGAATTCTCATTTCATTCATCTCATCAGTTAACTTGGTAAATAAATCTTTACAAGGTCAAACTGGACTGAATCCCCAGCTCCCCATTTGGTTGATGACATACAAGCATCAAAAATTGTTATTTCATCTCTATCAGCCAAAAGGCCTCAAGCAATATTGGTCAAATCCATGTTAATTCTCCTATAATGATCTTAAAAAATAAAAACAAAAAAATATAAAGTTCCAACTATGAATAATATATGTATAACACTGATAAAAAAATAACTGACTGACTTGAAATGCAACGCACCAAAAATCAGAACATGCAATTTAAAGTATAATAAATGTGACACCCGTAAAGCCTGAAAATTGAGGCTTCCACAAAACCTATGTCAATATATTTCCTATCAACCCCATACAAAATGTTAGGCATTAAACCATACCTTCTGACCATGCCATCCAAAAATATTTTAAAAACATTTAAAAACATTCATCCATACTTAGAAAATGTTTACCACATTCACATTCCTGATATTTTTCATAAGAAAAAATAAACTATATGGCTCAAAAAAGACAATCTTTGTGTATGCTCCAAAAACTGTAGGATGTCAGCATTTGCTTCTTCATCCAACCCTTAAATAAACATTCCACATGGTCCAGAAATTATTCATAAATTTCTTAGCACGTACTATGTAAACACACCAATATAGAGCCATACATCTTAATAAAGGGCCTCACTACCCTTATAATGTGATAATCTCCAAAAACAAAAACAATAAATCCGCAAGCACTTCTGGATGTCAGCCTTCACTTCTACATCCAATAATACATCCAAATTTGTAGATATATAAAAATATAAAAAATATATATGAATCAATGAGCCCCTAAAACTAAGAGCCCATTCATGAACTATTAGTGGTAAAGTGAATGAAAAAATATGTGAAAGGCCCAAGTCAAGCCAAACTGTATTACCTAAATAAGTTGTTCATATGCGTTACAATATCCATAGTAAGTCAGCATATATCAAAACCGCAACATATCCCCAATTCCATAAAAAGAAATGTAGTATGTCTAATTGTTTAAAAAATGTACATAAACAATTTCGGTATTGTGAAACACATGAAAATCCAAACAAAAGTGTTAGTTTCCATGTAAGGGAACCAATATATCAAAAACATTAATATGTCGCCAAAAATCCTTTGTTTGTAAAGATATAAACACAAACAATATTTATTGAAGTCATATAGCCTCAAAAACACTTGATATAAATGTCAATGTTCATAAAGTCGTTTAATTAGTTTATGCCAAAGCCAATCACAATCGTGCATAAATGAACATTGAAAGCTGCAAAACTGAGGTGCAGACTGATATGAATGGCGATCAAATATAATGTTCCCAAATGTTTAACGAATGTCCATGAAACAAAAACGTTGAATCAGTTACACCAAAGCAGAACACAAAACATGGATGTACACTGGCAGCTGCAAAATACAGCCCAAACTGATATATTTGGCAATGAACAATAATAATATGCCCAATATCACATATATCCTCATTGAACATTGAACTCCAAAGCACCACTGCAAACAGTTATCTCCGGTAAATTGCATTTTCTTCAGTGCTCACAAATTCCAAACATTCAGTCTCAAATGAAAGACACTCAAACCCCATAAACAGTATCTTCAAGTTGCTACTTATACAAACATATAGTTCTAATTGTGGTGCAGCATATATCCCCAAATTGTAGATTCATTAATGAGAAGCCAGCCCAACAAAATATTCAAAGACTAAATAGCCATATTTCTTCGCATAATAACACCATCTAGAATGTGGAACCACCAACAGCGTTGGGAAAGAGGAGCCATATTGGAAACAGGAACAAGCTGAATCCCACGCACGTACGGCAAAGTGCACGGCCCAACCAAACCACGTAAATCAAAAAAGCAACAGACTAGCACTGAATTCCACCATAAATCTTTAATGAAAAAGTTTAATGGGCATGAATACCCATAAATGAATATACAAAAATACTAACACCCAAAGGATGACAAAGCATACCAGTTTCAGCATAAAGCCTTCATCAGTGTTATCTAGCAGTTTGTATCACAATTGATATATACATATATATATAAAAAAACAGTCCAATAATGCACACACAATTATCCAATCACAATTGTTCATTGAGTCCTGGAGAAAATAAGCCACCTAATGTAATTATCCACATTCTTTCTTTGTGATCCAAAAGAGAATGTACATTTTCTAAATATTTGAAACCTTTGTTGACATGTGAGAGCGCGGATTCAAGACACCACACAATTTTTGAATATCATAAATAATATACAGTTGTAAAAGGGTTGGTTGTTGTGCACCTCAGATGTTAGTGCACTTTATACAAATATTCCACACTGGGCTGGTTTATTAGCATTGGATTTTTGGCTTTCTGAGGTCTCCCTTTATCTGCCTGGATTTAACACATTTCTTTTATGCTTAACAGAGCACATGCTTAATAAGAATGTTTTTTATTTTGATGATGTTTGTTACTTACAACTGAAGGGGACTGCTATGGGAGCATCTTTCGCTCCCATTTATGCAGATCTGTTCATGGGCTATGTTGAACATCATTTAATTTATGACGTCAGTCATAGTTTATTTCTTGGGGAGATAGACATTTGGTGTCATTATTCAGATGATTGTTGGTTAATACGGAGGTCAGATGAGTATTATTTGAGTTTGTTCAGTATCTCAACGAAAATAAATGAGGGATTCAATTTACATTGAATTACCATTGGGAGAGTGTAACTTTTTTAGATGTGGATGTCAAAGTATTAGAAGATGATACATTGAGTAGTAATGTTTATAGGAAATATTCACAGTTTAATTTGTTATTTGTCACTCTCCCCATGTTATTAAGAACATTCATAAGTCTCAATTCTTAAGACTAAAAAGAATATGTTATACTGCAGTAAATTATAATTTTCAAGCATGTAATATGGCCTGTAGATTTTATGATCAAGGCTATTGAAAACATGATGTCGATCTAGCAAGTTAGAAGGTCCAGGAAATTAATAGACAACAGACTCTTTCATATAAACATAAAAGTCCAAAAACGGACTCATATCTCAGGTTTATTATAGAATGTGGGGGCAATACCACATATTTACAAGACATCATACACAAACATTGGGATGTTTTATATATGGAGGATAGACTTGCTCAGTTTTTGCCACTTAGATGTAGGTTTGGATACAGAAGGGGGAAAAACATGGGGGGGCTGGTTTAACCATTATAAAAAGGACAATCGGGTGGTACATAATAGTTTACAGACTACATTACAAGGAGGTCCATTAATGGGTAGTTTTCCATGTGGACACTGCAGGTTTTGCAGTATGGTCCCTAAACAAAGCTCATTCACTTCCTTTAATTGTCCTAAAGTGTATGATATAAAATTTTTTGGAAATTGTAGTAGTGATTGGGTGATTTATTTGGTAAATTGTACCTGTCCTACTTTTTATGTCGGGCAGACTTCTCGCCCATTCAAACTTAGAATATCAGAACATATGAGTGATATTAAATGTCATAGAAACACAAATGCTTTAAACACCAGATATTACATCCTTCTGCTAGATTTAGGTTTTCAGTTATAGACAGAATATGTAAACCTAATACTTCATTAGAAAATTTACATTCTCTTTTGGATCACAAAGAAAGAATATGGATAATTACATTAGGTGGCTTATTTTCTCCAGTACTCAATGAACAACTGTGATTGGATAATTGTGTGGTGCATTATTGGACTGTTCACTATATATACCAAATGTGTTTCTAACTGCTAGATTGCACTGATGAAGACTTTATGCTGAAAGTGGTATGCTTTGTCACCCTTTAGGTGTTGGTATTTTTGTATATTCATTTATGGGTACTCATACCCATTAAACTTTTTCATTAAAGATTTATGGTGGAATTCAGGGCTGGCCTATTGCTTTTTTGATTTACATTATATTAGATCCCATGTCTCCTATATGGTAGTTTGATATGGCAGCAAGTTGTACTCATACCGTGGCTGCTGCTGCACCCTGATTAAAGGTTTCTGCTAAAAATTTCAGGATTGCAGATATAGGGGCTGTAAAGGGGTCTATATGTTTTTTTGTCAGCCCAACAAGAAAATCTCTTCCATTTGCTTGCATAAAGTTTTCTAGTTGTATTCTTGTGCGACAAAACCAGAATGTGTGCACTGCCGGGGAAACTTCTGGAAGCCTGGCTAAGATGGGAAGTGGAGTAACCAAGCTGTCAGCTTGAGGCTTTGAATAGAGGGGTGGAGCATTCCTGACTGATGAGTCAGATGATCCGGCACTGGGTCCAGGATCCAAGGCTCCTCCTGAAGATGGGGCCATAGAAAGGGGAGCTATATCTGATGAGGCCAGTAAGGAGCAATGAGAATTAGCCTGTGACTCAACAACTTGGCTTTCTGGAAGACTTTGGGTATTAATGGAAACGGGGGGGAAAGCATAAAGAAGTCCTAGGGGACAATCGTGAACAAGTGCATCCCTTGGTGACTCCCCTGGAGGGGGAATTAGGACAAAGTAGCTGCTGCATTTGAAGTTGATGGATGTGGCAAAGAGGTCACAGCAAAGTTGACCCCACTTGTGAAAAATTTGGTTCACAATTTCCTGACTCAGGGACCACTCGTTAGCCATAAGAATTGCCCTGCTTAATCTGTCTGCTATCATGTTGGATTTCCCTGGGATGTGCATTGCAGTCAGAAAACGCTGAGAAGAAATTGCCCATTGCCATAATCTCTGAGCCTCTCGACAGAGGGGATATGATCTGGTTCCAACTTGTTTGTTGATGTACCACACCACAGACATATTGTTTGTATTGCAATCGTACCTGTTGGAAGAGAGCTCTGGAATGTTTGCAATGCCAGAAGCACCGCCCTCATCTCTAGTACACTGATGTGTAAGTGGTATTCGTATTCTTGCCAAGTCCCTTGGACAGTCTGTCTCAGATAGTCCCCCCCCCACCTTATCTGGGAAGTGTCTGTGGTCGCTGTAGCTACCAGTTGCGGGAGAAGAAATGGTCTGCCAATCATTAGCTGCGTGGACCTAAGCCACCATCATAGGTCCCTCTGGCAGGTGTTCGTAATGAGAATCTTGTGTGACATGGGCAACTCCTGCATGGACCACTGAGCAAAGAGTAGCCACTGTAATATTCTCATGTGTAGACATGCCAGTGGGACTAATGTTATTGCAGCTGCCATTGATTCCAGAACCTTGAAGACAAATCTTGCCTGCACTTTTTCCTTCATAAGCAATACTGACACCTGATGGTGTAATGTTTGAATTCTTTCATGAGACAGTTTTGCAACCATGTCTTTTGTGTTTGTCTGCCCCTATAAAGGTAATATGCTGTGATGGCAACAAGGCAGATTTTTCAAAATTTATGGTAATGGCCAGCTCTCAGCAGAGATGAATGGTGGTGTCTCTTGCCCTGGTTAATAGATGCTCGGTGGTGGCAGTCAGGAGCCAGTCGTCTAAGTATGGAAACACCCGAAATCATAGATTCCTCAGGTGAGCCATAACTACTGCCATGCATTTGGTAAACACTCGGGGGGGTTGTAGTGAGCCCAACGGGCAGAGCTCTGAATTGGTAATGACTGGCTCCCAGCCGGAAGCATAAATTTCTTCTGGATTGCCTGTCCATCTTTACATGGTAGTACGCATCCTGAAGATCTATGGAGCCCATCCAATTGTCTTGTCCCAGAAAAGGGAGTACAGACTGCAGTGTCACCATCCGGAACTTTGTTTTCTTTACCGACTTGTTCAGTCTGCTGAGAAACAAAATTGGTCTCCAGTCCCCTGTCATTTTTGGAACTAAAAAGAACCTTGAGTAAATTCCGGATCCGATTTGGTCTGTGGGGACTTCTTGAATGACTCTCTTTCTTAGCAACTCTTGAATTTCTAGGGTTGCTTGATCCCTTTGACCGGGTGGTATGTCTGGGATAGACTTTGGTGGAAGGGAGAAAGGAATGTTGTATCCCCTGGATATAATCGACCATACCCATTTGTACTAAGTGATGTCCAGCCAGGCTTTTGGGTACAGTGATAACCTCCCCCCGACTGCCTCCAGAAGTGTACAGGGTGGCCTCCATTCAGGAGAGCTAGAAGGGCCTACCAGAGAATGTATCTCTGTCGCTCTGATTCTGCAGATCCCCTCTGCCGCAAAGGTGGCGTCTTCCATTGTTATTTCCCCCTCTGGTCCTGGGAGAAAATTCACCATGAGTGCCTGGAAAACCTCCTTTGGATTTCCAGAACCACATTTTCCCACCCTTCTGACCCTTGGGATAAGGTCTGGTAGGGACAGAGAACCCCACTCCCATGGCAGACAGAGTTTTGCCATCTTGTTCGCTTCTGGTCAGAGTCTCCTTAACTTTTGGCCCGAACAAAGAAGAGCTGTCAAAAGGGGCATCAATAAAGGAAGACTTTAAAGGTTCAGCAAACTCACAAAGATGCATTGAGGAATGTCTCCTCAGAGCTATTTCTGTGCCTGCTGCCATGCTCACTCCATTGGCCACATAAGAAATGAGGCGCATGAAGGAGTTTGTGATAGAGGTTAAGGTTGCAAGCTGGGAGCTTATCTTGTCAGGTACACCCCCCAGCTGTAGCACCTCGGAGGGTATCTCCTAGCTCCTTGAGGAGGTCCCTCTGAAGATGAGTAAAGTGGGATAAATAATTCAGCAACCCAAGGGTAAAGGCCAGTGAATAGAACATACGCTTTCCATATCTGTACATCATTTGAGACTTCTTGTTTGGCGGATAGACAGATGAAGAAGTTTCAGCTAATTCCTTTTTGGTGGTTGCTGCCACCGCATCTACTGGGACACCTTTGGTTAGAAACTGTTTGTCCTTCTGGGTTGTAATGAATTTGTTGGGCCTCCTCGGAACTGGTTCCACCAACTCTGGAGAGCCCCATGCCTTTTGACTGACTACACCCAGGAGCTGGTTGAAAGGCAGAGACACCCAAGAAGTGGAGGGTCAAGAACCAAATGCCTCCAGGTACACCGACTCATCTTCAGAAGGAGAGAGGGTTTTCCGGCCACCCCTCTGTTTCAGGATCTCTAAGATGTCTGAAAAAGAGACATCCTCAGAGGGTGACCATGGGGACCCTTCTGAATCCTCTAAGTCAGTATCCGATGTGACAGACTCAGGTGAGTCTATGTGTTTCCTCTTACAAGTTCTCTTCAGAGGGACCTCCTCAGAGGGGTGCTCCAGTGAGGTTTCAGAAGAGAGGGGCTCACCCATTGGGGGTGCCCTAGGGCATTGGTTCTCTACACTGGGGCTGGAGGGATGGTGTAGAGGTTGACATTGGCCATTTAGGAGGAAGAGTAGCTGAAGCCTAGGGTGGAGCAGTCTCTGAGGAAAGCACACTCCTCATCACCTTGAAAGCATCACCATCCTGGGCTGAGAGAGACTCCAGCTCCACAGAATCGGGGGACCTCCCCTGCACCAAGGAGAATGGCTCCGAAGCTGATGTGGGTGCCGAACAAACCTGCGCCGAAGCTCCGAATGGGAGACTTGGATCCAACAAGGGTCCGTTTTGACTCTTCTCCCAGAACAGACGATGGAGTCTCGGCCCTCAGACCCCTCAATGGACAACAACATTGATGAGATTGGAGCAGAGGTTGGTGCCAAAACACTAGGGATGGATTTCAGGTCTGAAGGTTCTACCACGAGGACCTACAGGCACTCTGGCTCCAAACTCGACTGAGTAGGAGGAGGAACAGAAGGTAAAGCAGCTACTGAAGTTGGCTCCATGATCGTCTTGGCTGGGCTCGTGAGAATTTTTGCTAGGGCTGATGTATGAAGCAACCTTCTAACCACCCGGTCTACATCATCATCTGGAAGGCTCCTGGATGATTGAGAGGAATGAGTGGAGGATTTGTGGCTACCCGCCACCGACTGCAATAAAGGAGACTGCTCCGAGACGGTTCCAAAACTCAAGGTGGAACCGATGGAGACTTTTCCTTTTTGGAACCAATAGGCTTTGGATCTGAAGAATCCACTTTCTCATATCTTTTCGACGCTCAGAAGCTGGAGCTGAAAAAGTTTTGGATGACTTCTCTGAAGTTTTGGAGGCCTGAGTCCCTTCAACAGCTGATTCAAAAGGCCCTTTTAACAAACCCCTGAGTATTAACTTGTTTTTCCATTCCAGCAAAACCCTTGAACTAAAACCATGGCAAATAGAACAGGAATCCCACAGGTGGACGATGCCCAAGCAATACACACAACTAGAGTGTCCATCTGTGAGCGACATTTTTTGTGTGCAAGAATCACACTTCTTCAAACCAGACTGTTTAGACATCCTGTTAGTCACAATGAGCAAGAAAGTCACAACCAGTAGTGAGGTCACAAAAAATAGTAAATTTGTCACACAAGTCCAAGAACACAAAAAAATGGAGCAACAAGACTACAAAAAATGTATCGTTGTGTACACTTACCATAAATGTAGATGTTCGAGTGTATTCACTGTTGCAGTCATCACACTTGGGTTATCTGCCTGTGGGTAGCCCTCAGTCAGCCCAAATACCAGAGTCTTGTGATTTCTGCATCGGATGCTGTTGCCTCTTCAATCACGTCAGGTCGTCGGGTATAAAACATGCAGCCGACACCATTACATCAGTTTTTCTTGCCCCAAATATCAAGAACCCCTAAAATAGGAAGCAATTACATGGTGTGGAACACCTCCAGTAAAAAGGAAAAATAATAGCCATAAGATATGGCCAAAAAGAGGATAGGTAGAGAGTATAGAAAAGTCAGGGGGCTGGAGGGAGGGTAACCAGAACTGCAACAGTGAATACACTCAAACATCTACATTTATGGTAAGTGTACACAACTGTACTATGTTCTTCATGTTTCACTGTTGCAGTCATCACACTTGGGTTGATTCCCAAAGCTGAGGAGGGGTGGAGGCAGTCAAGAAGTATTAGGGCTGGCTAGCAGGCTTTGTAAGACTGTTGTGGCAAATCCAGCTCTGGATTTAGAAGGGATAGGTAAGTGGTAATGCTTAGTGAAGGTGTGTACAGAACTCCAGGTTGCAGCCTCCAGGATGTCCCTGGTAGGAACTCCCCTGAGAAATGCTGTAGAGGTTGAAGTAGCCCTAGTGGAATGAGTTCTGGTCCCCTGTGGGGTAGGTTTTCCATGGTGTTTGTAGCAGAAATGGATGCAGTGTGCTATCCATTTGGAAATAGTTTGCTGTGAAATGGCCTTGCCCTCTGCCCCTGTAGCAGCTGGTCAGATTTTCTGAAAGGTTTAGTCCTGTCAAGGTAGAACCTGAGCTGTCTGTGCACGTCCAAGGAGTGCAGAATCCTTTCTCCTTTATTCTGAGGATTAGGGAAAAAGGTTGGTAAATGAATGGATTGGTTTAAAGCCACACTGGATACCACCTTGGGCATAAATGATGGGTTAGTCCTGAGGGGAAACCCTGTCAGCATGGAATATAATGAAGGGTTCCACAGCCATTAATGCCTGTAACTCAGACACTCCTCTTGCTGAAGTGATGGCTAGAAGTAAGGCTGTTTTCCAAGAGAGGAATTTTAACTCTGCTGTGGCAGCAGTCTCAAAAGAGAGAAGTGTGAGCTTCTCTCGTACAAAGTTAAGGTTCCAGGCAGGGGTGGAAGCTCTCCTCGGGGGCGGTAAATTGTTAGCTCCTCTCAGGAACTGTTTGATGAGAGGGTGAGAAAAGTGAGGAGGCTCAGTATTGTAATGAGCTGAGATGGCAGAGGCATGAATTTTAATTGATGAGAAGGATAGGCCTTTGTGGAGCAACTCTGCTAGGTAATCTAGGATTTGAGGTAAGGTGGGCATGGCTGTGTCCTTTCCTTGAGACTGGCTCCAAGAACAATATCTTTTCCACTTCTGTGAATAGGATTTCCTAGTACTAGGCCTTCTGGCCTCAAGTATGATGTCCAGCACCTGTTTGCTGAGGGTTGCTGGTGGTGTATTCAGGGGATAAGCCAGGCAGCAAGGTTCAGGGTTTGCAGCTGTGGATGCAAAATCTGTCCCACCTGCTGGGATAGCAGGGAGGGGGTCTGATGTAGGTGTCAGGGTGGCACTGCTGTCAGACTTCATAGGAGTGGGTACCAGTGCTGGTGTGGCCAGTCTGGGGCAATATGGATTGTCCTTGGTCTGTCCTGTTTGATCTTGAGAAGTACTTTTGAGAGGAGGGGCAGAGGGGGAAAGGCATAAATTGAGAGGTTTTCCCATGTAAAGGATAGGGCATCCACTTTCCACACTTGGCTGTGGGGATTTCTGGTGCAAAATTTGCTTAATTGATGTGTTTTGGGGGGAGACAAATAGATCCACCTCCGGTGTCCCCCACCTGTGGATTAGAAGTTTGAATGAGTTGGGTTCCAGTTTCCACCCATGTGGGTCCAGTAGATTTCTGCTTAAATCATCTGCCAATGAATTTTGTTTGCCTGGCAGGAATTGAGCTTGTAGGTGCACTTGGTTGCTCAAGGCTGTGTTCCACAGGTCCATGGCTAACCTCAGAGTGGGTAGGAATGAGTTCCCCCCCTGCTTGTTTATGTACCACATAACTGTGGTGTTGTCTGTCTTTATCAGGAGTTGTCCTGGAAGGATAAGATATTTGAAGGATGTCAGGGCATTCTGTGCAGCTAACATTTCTTTTTGATTGATATACAGGAGGATTTGTCCTGGCCTCCATTTGCCTTGAATGCATTTGCCCACCATGTGAGCCCCCATGCATAGTCTGATGCATCTGTTGTCAGGGTTTAGGCGGCGAGGGGGTGAGTGAAAGGAAGTCCCTTGTTGTGGTTGTATGCCTCTGCCCACCAAAGGAACTCTGCCCTTAGACAAGGAATGATAGGAATCAGTGTTTTCAAGTCCTGAGAGTGTTGACACCAGAGACTTTTTAAATACAAAAGAGGTTCCTTCATATGCAGTCTTACATATGGAATTAGTAGACTGCATGAGGCCATGAACCCTAGGGCTTGCAGTATTTGTCTTGCAGATAGCTGGTTTTTGGTGGCCATTAGTTTTAAGTAGTTTGTCAAATAAACCTGTTTTTCTGGAGTGAGGAATGCCATCTGGGAAGTTGTGTTCAAACTTGCTCCCAGAAATACAATTTTTTGGCTGGGCACCAGTTGTGATTTCTTTTTGTTGATGGTGTATCCCAGAAAAGTTAGAAGTCTCTTTACAAATGCCAGGTGCTGAAGTAGCAATTCCTGACTGTCCACCTGTATGAGGCAATCATCCAAGTATGGATACATTTGAATATTTCTCTGCCTGCAGTAAGCAATGGTTGGAGCCAAGCACTTTGTGAATACCCTGGGTGCAGTAGATAAGCCAAAGTGAAGTGCAGAGAACTGATAGTGCATAGAGCCAGCCCAGAAATGTAGATATTTCCTGCAAGATTCCCTTATGGGGATGTGCAGATAAGCTTCTTTTAAGTCTAGGGTGACTAGCCAGGTGTCCTTGGCTAGCATAGGAAGAAGCTGTTGTAGTGTACGTATTTTGAATTTTGGGACCACCAGAAAGGTGTTGAGAATTGAAAAATCCAGGATAGGGCGCCAAGAGTTCTCTTTTCTTGAAACCAGGAACAGTCTGCAGTAGAAACCCTGTCCTCTTTGTTCTATTGGAACAGGTTGAATAGCCTGGATACTGAAAAGAGAAAGTACTTGCTTTTGAGCCCCTGCCCACTGGTTTGGAGGTAGGTCTGGCAACCCACTTGGGGTTGGCAGTGAGTGGAAGTAGAATCTGTATCCCTGGGATACAATGTTTAGGACCCATCCGGTCCTGGGTAATGGACATCCAGTTTTTTGCATGCAGGGCAAAGTTTTCCTCCTAGGGGTGCAAGCACTTGGGCATGGCTGGTAAGGATGATGACAAGTCATTGTGAACTTTTTCCATAAGGGGGTGGCTTACCACTCCCTGTTTTTGAGGTGGGAGCACTCCATTGTTTAGATCTCTGCATACCCTGAGACTAGTCTTGGTGGTCTGTTGCCTCTGGGTTTGGACTGAGACGGTCTGAGATGGACTGGAAAGGACCAGTTTTTAGAAGGCCAATGCCTACTGAATCTAGGTGGCTGCACCTGTAAGAAATCTTTAACAGTTTGCATAGATTTGTTTTTTTTCCTCCATCTTTTTAAGAACTTCTTCTGCTTTTGTGCCAAACAAACATTCCTGGTTTATTGGAGCATCTAGTAATTTTGCTTTGACATGGTCTGGCAAGATATGTTCCTTCAGCCAAGCATGTCTTCTCAGTACAGACCCAGTGACAGCAGCCCTGCAAGATGCTTCTAAGGCATCAAAACCACACTGCAAAGTATGTTTACTAACTTGGTTTGCAGAATGCATTAACTCTTGTAAATCTTTATCTCTCTACAATCTGGAAGCAACAACATTTTTTGTTTAATTAGTTCCATAATATGCTGTTGGTACTTCAACATGTGAAACTGGCAATTCAAAGCCCTGATGGCAAGAGTTGCAGAGGTATATACCTTCTTACCCCATCTGTCTAAAGCCCTAGAATCCCTGTCCGAAGGGGTGGAGTTTTTGGCTGTAGTAGCCTTATTGCCTTTAGGTCCCTGGGAAATGGTCTCTGGATCCACAGTGGGATTCTTAAAGAGAAACTTGTGAGAGTTAGATACTCTGTAGTACCTGTCAGGCTTTCTAGGAGCTGGTGGAAAAGTATCAGGAGTAAGACTGGATTCCATGAAGACATCATCTACAATATCCAGGACAGGGGTATAGCTAGAGGCCTGTGCTGAGGCAAGTCTAAACATTCTCTGAGTCTCTTTTTGGACAGAGGATGCTCTCTTAAGGTATGCAAGGTTTCACTGAAAGAAACGTCCTCTGGAGGGGAGGCAGAGGGATGGAATCCTCTACATCTGAATCCTCATAGGTAGATAAGGGTATGTCCTGGTAATCAGATGGGTCAGAGTCACCAGACTCATGGTCTGTAGAATCAGAAGGAAAATCAATTATTTGTCTTTTAGAGGGGGAAGGCTGGCTTCCCCTAATTAAAGTTATAAGGTCTTCAGCCATTCTAAGCATTTGTTTCTGTGGCATGGGAGCTTGAGCATGCGCTTTGGTTATCGGTTTTCTAGGTGTAGTGCGAACTCTGGGCCTGAGAAACTCGTTAGTTTTATTCAAAAATGAAGTTGTCGGTTTAATACGAACATCGGAAGGTCAGACTACATCCTCAGAAGCCAATGCCTGCACAGCAGCTCCGGACCCATCCAAGGTAGAGACATCCGCAGGTTCCATAGTCGAAGAAGCATCTTGTGGCATACTGGACTCCGAATGGGTCTCACCAGAGGCCTGCAAGTCTATAGAAGTGGGTATCAGGGGCTGCGAAGGAGCCTCACTGAATACCGGTGGACTGGCGACTAGCTTAACGGAAGCATTGTCAGCAGTTTTGGACCTATGCGGTCTGTCTCTGTCTTTATCCTTAAATTTTTTCAGAAGATCGGTAGTCCGATGGCTTATTGAAGCCATTTCGGTATATGGAGAACAACAGCGAAAGAATTTAGCTAGAAATATAGCCCGACAATGAATAGTCACCAAACTTGGCACAAAACCGACAGCGAGGAACATCGTGGTCTGGGCCTAAACAGGTGACGCAGTAAAAATGTAAATCTCTGTGAGGTATTTGCTTTCCACAGGCAAGACAATTGTTAACATTTTCTGACATTGGTTAGAGCAAGAAAAAAAACTTCAGGTTTGAAACTCGAAAAATGAAAATTTCAGGTAGCGGCCGACCGGCACTTGCAAACTGCTTCTGCTTCGCGCTCCCGCACAGCAAGAAAAGCTGATGTGATGGCATCAGCTGCAGTTTTTATACCCCTGACAAAGTACAGTTTTGTACCTACCATAAATGTAGATGTCCGATAGGTATGCATCTGCAGTCCTAACATATGGGTTGTCCTGCCTCAGGCAGCCCTTCGGTCGGCCGGATTCCAAAGTCTGGGTCTGGCCTCGGCTGATGTCGCACTTCACCTGACGTCATAGCTGCTGTTTATTGGGTATAAAGGCATCAGCCGATGCCATTTTCCTCAGTGTTTCTTGCCCCAGATGCCAGGTGCCCTCTAGTAAGGCTAAATTTGGATAAATGCAAACAATTCCAAACAGTAGAGAGCAAACAATATAAAGAAAGTATATAAATATATACATATATACAAACAAATACACCATAATAGATTCCCCCAGCTAGCTAAAGAGGGGTAAATACCCTAGGAGTACCACAGAGGGGAAGGAGGGTGGGTAATCCTGACTGCAGATGCATACTTATCGGACATCTACATTTATGGTAGGTACAAAACTGTACTATGTCCTTCAAGGATGCATCTGCAGTCCTAACATATGGGTAGAATACCATAGCCAAACTGGGGGAGGAGGCACTAAGATAAAGATGGTGTAGTTAAGATCCCTTGCAAAACAGCAGTTGCAAAACCTGCTCGGGATCTAGAGTATAAGGGAAGATTGTAGTGCTTGGCAAATGTATGCACGGAGCTCCAAGTAGCAGCTTCTAAAATGTCTTTGGTAGCCACTCCTCGTAGGAAAGCTGTAGTGGTGGCTGTAGCTCTTGTGGAATGAGGTCTGATATTATCAGTTGTCTTTCCATGAAAAGAGAAGCAAAATCGAATGCAATTTCCTATCCATTTTGAGATTGTCTGTTTTGAAATTGCTTTTCCTTGCATTCCTGTTGCATATGCTACCAGAAGTTGGTCAGTTTTTCTGCTGTTCTTAGTTCTGTCCAGATAGTAGCGTAATTGTCTGTGCACATCCAAGGTATGTAGCAGTCTTTCCCCCCTGTTCTGTGGGTTGGGGAAGAATGTAGGTAAATGAATCGCTTGGTTCAATGATACTCTGGAGACCACTTTTGGCATAAAGGTAGGGTTAGTTCTCAGAGAGACTCTGTCCTGATGGAAGATAAGGAAGGGTTGTACTGCCATTAATGCCTGTAACTCAGATACCCTTCTTGCTGAAGTAATTGCTAGCAGGAAAGCAGTTTTCCAAGACAAGAATTGTAATTCTGCTGTTGCTGCTGGTTCAAAAGGGGGAAGTGTTAACTTTTCCAGCACAAAGTTGAGATCCCATGTAGGTAAAGGTGGTTTCCTTGGAGGCTTTACATTTTGATTCCTCTCAAGAACTGCCTGAGTAGAGGATGAGAGAAGACAGGAGGATCCATGTTGTATTCTGCTGAAATTGCTGATGCATGAATCTTAATGGAGGAGTAAGACAGGCCATTGTGGAACAGCTCTGCTAAATATTCCAGGATGTGTGCTATGTTTGCCAATGAGACATTTTCTCCCTTTGCTGCACTCCAAATGAGGTATCTTTTCCACTTGGCTGAATAAGTCTTCCTTGTGGAGGGTCTGCGTGCCTCCAGGATAATGTCCTTAACCCTCTGAGATAAACCTGGGTTATTTTGTTTTATGCAATATTCCAAGCAGCTAGCTGCAGTGTTTTCAAGTTTGGATGTAGGATCTTGTAGTTGTCCTGTGTTAGTAGTAAGGGACATAGAGGTAGATGCCATATGTGTGTCCGAGACATGCTTCTCAGTAGCAGGTACCAATGTTGCCTCGGCCAGTCTGGAGCTATCAGAATTACCCTTGGCTGATCCTCTCTGATCTTCAGTAGAACTTTGTACATCAAGGGAAGAGGTGGAAATGCATATGCTGTCAGGTTTTTCCAGCTGAAGGAAAGGGAATCCACCCTCCAAGCAAGTGGGTGGTATGCTCTTGTGCAGAATTTCTTCAATTGGTGATTGTGTGGGGAGGCAAACAGGTCTATCTGTGGTAGTCCCCATTTCTTTGTTATGGCTTTGAAGATATCTGGATGCAGCATCCATTCGTGAGCATCCGTGGTAGTTCTGCTTAAGGTGTCTGCTAGAGAATTTTCTTTTCCTGGTACAAATCTGACCTGAAGTTGAATGTTGAGGTTCAGGGCCACATTCCACAGGTCCATTGCCATCCGGCATAGAGGATATGAATGTGTACCTCCCTGTTTGTTGATGTACCACATGACTGTGGTATTGTCCGTCCTTATCAGCAGATGACCCTGTTGAAGGAGTGGTCTGAATGCCTGGATCGCATGTTTCACTGCCAGCATCTCCTTTAGATTTATGTGTAGATTCCGCTGGTCTTGGGTCCATAGGCCTTGTATACACTTGTCCACCATGTGTGCCCCCATCCTAGGTCTGAGGCGTCCGTGGTGATGGTCTGGCTTGGCTGTGGTTTGTGGAAAGGCAAGCCTCTGTTCAACTGACAGGCCTGAGCCCACCACAGGAATTCTTGCTTCAGGCAGGGAATTATTGGAATCTGGGCTTCTAGACTGTGCTTGTGTTGAGACCATACATTCCTTAGATACCATTGTAGCTTTCTCATATGTAGCCTGGCATGCGGAACCAATATTATGCAGGATGCCATGTAACCCAGGGCTTGCAGGACTTTCCTTGCAGTAAGCTGAGTTTGTGTTGTTAAAGTCATGAAGTAGGCTGGTAGTTGCTTTTGTTTTTCTTCTGTGAGAAAAGCCATCTGAGTTGATGTGTCTAATTCTGCACCCAAGAATGTTATCCTTTGGGATGGTACTAGTCTTGACTTTTGCATGTTGACTGTGTATCCCAAGGCTTTCAACAGTTGTATGACATTTTCCAAATCTTTTGTTAACTTTGCCTTGTTGTCCGCTTGCAATAGGCAGTCGTCCAGGTATGGGTAAATCTGAATTCCCTGAAGTCTGCAATGTGCAATTACTGATGCCAGGCATTTCGTGAATACTCTGGGTGCAGTAGATAAGCCAAAAGGCAATGCTGAGAATTGATAATGCTCTGATCCTGCAAGAAATCTGAGGTGTCTTCTGCAATCTGGTCGTATAGGGACGTGCAGGTATGCCTCCTTGAGATCTAGAGTCACCAGCCAAGACTCCTTGCCCAGCATGGGAAGAAGTTGCTGGAGGGTCAGCATTTGGAATTTTGGAACATTGAGGTATGTGTTCAGTGCGGACAAATCTAGAATAGGTCTCCATTGATTTTCATTTCTTGGTACAAGGAAAAGCCTGGAGTAAAATCCTTGGCCTTGTTCCATAGGTGGCACCTCTTCTATAGCTCTCATCCTTAGTAAGTTGTTGATTTGTCTTAGAGCGTCTGTTTTTTGGCTTGGTGGTAGGTTTGGCATTCCTCTCTTTTTTGGTAGAGTATGGAAGTGAAAGCTGTAGCCCTTGTCTATTGTTTGTAAAGTCCATTTGCCTCCTGTAATGTAATGCCAGTTGTTGGAGAATAAGGCTAGTTTTCCACCCAAGGGTGCTTCCAGTTGTTCCCTGGTAGGCGGAACTAGGGGTCAAGTCATTGTGTCTGCCCTGTAGAAGTGGTTTTAGTTGATTCTGTGGCTGTACTTCTCTGGTTGGTAGGTTGCCACTGACGTCCCCTGTAGGCACCCCTAGATTGACCTCTGCCTCTTGGGCCTCTATTTCTGCCTCTCTGCGCTCTGGAGTTGTCTGGAAAGGCCCAATTCTTCATAGGCCAATTTCTGCTAAACCTCAGAGGTTGGACCTGTAAGAAATCCTTGACTGTTTGGACAGATTTCACTTTTTCTTCCATCTTTTTTAGAACCTCCTGTGCAGGGGAGCCAAACAAACTTTGTTTCTCCATGGGAGCATCTAGGAGTTTTGACTTAACATGGTCTGGTAAGGATTGTTCTTTTAACCAGGCATGCCTTCGAATCACTGTTCCAGTCACCGCTGATCTAAAGGAAGCCTCCAGTGCATCATAGCCACATTTTAAGAAATGGTTACTGACCTGCTGAGAGTTATGTACCAAATCCTGAAGGGACTTACGGTCTAAAGGTTCAGGAGAAGATAGCTTTTTATTTAGCTGGTCTAACAAAAATTCCTGGTACTGAATCATGTGAAATTGACAGTTCAAGGCCCTGGCCGAAAGAGTAGCAGAAGTATAAACCTTTTTACCCCATCTCTCTAATGCTCTAGATTCCCTTTCAGAGGGAAGAGGGTTTTTGGCAGTGGCAGCTGCCACACCTTTAGGGCCCTGTGAAATGGTTTCAGGGTCTGCAACAGGAGCCTTATACAAATGGTAGTGTGTGTCCGGGACCCTGTAATATCTATCTGGCTTGGCAGGGGCCGGAGGAAGAGAATCAGGAGCAGTACAGGCATCATTATATGCATCATCAACAACTGTAAGTACTGGCGGAATGGCTAAAGGCCTATGCTGTGGTAAGTGTAAAAAAGTCCTTAGCCTTTTCCTTGAATCTGAAAAATCCTGGCCCTGCCATTGGAAGTGTTCCCTCATAGCATGCAAGGTTTCCCCAAAGGAAAATTCTTCAGGAGGAGAAGCAGAAGGAATGAAGTCTTCTGCATCAGAATCCTCATAAGGAGAATATGGGCCTTCGTGAGGGTCTGAAAGGTCTGAGTCATCCGAGGAATAATCTGTAGATACAGGTTCTGGGAGTTCAGTCCTAGGCCTCTTGTCTGGAGGGGGCTGAGAGGCCCTGTCTGGGTGATGTTGGGATCCTCTGATCAAAGAAATGAGATCCTCAGCCAGGCTGAGTATTTGGGAACTAGAGGTAGGCCTATGTGAAGGAGTTTTGGCAGGCAAGGCCTTAGAAGATTTAGCTGCCTTAGCCCTGGCAAAAGCCTTGATAGACATGGAAGCAGGGGGTCTAGCAGCCCCACGTGCAGGGGTAGTTATGTCTAAAGGAATAGTGTCTGATAAATCCTGGGAGGCTGCTTCTGTAGCAGTAAATTCAGTAGCAGATTCAGCCATGCTCTGTGAGGCCTCGGTTATCGGAAGCATGCTTTCGGCCGAAGGAAGAACCGGGGGGCTCGGTTTCAGCCAAAACCGAGACATTCGCGGTTGGCCTGACCGTGGTTTCAGCTGAAACCGCGGGCCGTGAATGTCGGTCCTTTTCTTTGCGTTTTTTAGCTAATTGAGTAGTCGGAGTCTCCAACGGCATTTTGTATGCAAAAGCGGGACCAAAAAACTCCTCTGCAAACTCCGACCGACGTCTAAGTGTCCGCCAGTTGAAGGAAACACAGGCTAGACAAACTGATACGTCGTGGTCTGGGCCTAAGCAAGGAAGGCAGTAAGAGTGGAAATCCTTATGAGGTATTTGTTTCCCACAAGTTAAACAATTATTTACTTTGTCTGACATCGGCTGAGGCAAGAAAGAGTCCCCAACGGGGTACTTAGCTTTTTAGAAGTCTTCGGTAGTAGAAATCTCTGGATCTGACCGACCGGCACTTGCGAACAGCTTCTGCTTCGGGCACCGCGCGGCAAGAAAGACTGAGGAAAATGGCGTCGGCTGATGCCTTTATACCCAATAAACAGCAGCTATGACGTCGGGTGAAGTGCGACATCAGCCGAGGCCAGACCCAGACTTTGGAATCCGGCCGACCGAATGGCTGCCTGAGGCAGGACAACCCATATGTTAGGACTGCAGATGCATCCTTGAAGGACATCATGGAAGAGGTGACAGCATCCGATACAGAAATCCCAAGACTCTGGTATTCAGGCCGACTGAGGGCTTCTTGCAGGCAGATAACCCAAGTGTGATAACTGCAACAGTGAAACACGAAGAACATCCAACTACACTAGAAAGAACCAAGGTTTTTTTTTTTTGGAAAAGAAAGGTAGAAGGAAAAAGGGTTAGAGGAGAGTCTCTAATTTAAACAACGTACTCCTCTAACCTGAGGAGACACCTCTAACTTAAACGGTGAAACCTAGAATTCAGAAGAATGAAAAGGGGTGCCCTCTAACTAAAATGGGGTAAGCTAGGGAAGGAAGAGAAAAAGGAATCCTCTAACTTAAACTGACTCAGTAAAAAGGGGCAGGCTCTAAATAGAAGGCTTGAGAAGATGACGGCCCACACAAGCCAGCAACAAATAGCAAAAAAAGCCTTACCTAAGGCAAGGAAGTACTGAAAGATACAGCTATCTAGATTAATTATCCTACCACTGAAAAACTATCAAAAAACACACAAAGAGTTAAAGAAATTATTCACTTAGCCTGAGCCAGCAAATAAGCAATCCCAAAGCTGCAAGCAGCAAACAAAATCTGGGTAACCATCGCTAGGCATCTTGGGATAGGATGTAGCCTTGAGCCAGTGAAAGCTCTCAAACTTTAGTATGCAGCTGCGTTGGAACCGATGCTCTGTTCCGAACCCAACCATCAAGAATAAAGGTGAGATAGGACAACATAACATCAACAGTTATACATAAGATATTTACTACCACAAAAGCTATGAAGAAGGTCAGAGAACATTAGTCACCAATTGTATCCCCTCAGTCCTTCAGGAGCTAATGACTGGGGGAAAGGAGGGTGGGATGTAAGAATGAAGGCGAGATGGACAACACACATGGAACATTATGGTGAGTACACCTGTCTCACCTTCACTGTGTAGTAGTTGGGACAGCGTCCCTAGCAACATCTCTCTTGGGTGGCTCAAGGGAGTATATTCTTCAGGACAGTAGACCCAAAAGAGGCCCTGTTCCTGGAGGCCAAATCAAAAGTGTAATGAGAAATAAAGGTATGAGGCCTTGACCATGTTGCTGCAGCACAAATGGTATCAATTGATAGTCTCATTCGAAAGGCAGAAGAGGGAGCTATTGCTCTTATAGAATGACTTTTACTTTGCTGGGGAGTTCTTTGTTCTGAGATTTGTAGATAAAAGTAATACAATCTGATAGCCATCAGGAGCACCTTCTTGTGGTCTGAAAAGGACACAAACAATTGGTCAGTCTTTCTGAAGTCCTTTGTCCTATGCAAATAGAAATGTAATTGTCTATGCACATCTAGTTGATGAAGCCTGTATTTTGCCTTATTGCCATAGTTGGGAAAGAAAACTGGCAATTCTGTGGACTGGTTAAGTTAGATTCTGAACATACTTTTGGTAGAAAGTATGGATTTGTTCATACAGACACTCTGCCTTTGTGGAAAAGCATATCTGGGGTTTTTATAGATAATGCTCTGAAACTCTTCTAGCAGACGTGATAGCTATTAAAAGAATTGTCTTCCAAGTTAAAAACTTCAGATCACAGGATGATGCAGGTTCAAATGGGGGAAGAATCAAATGTGATAAGATGAAATTTAGGTCCCATGGTGCTAATGGGACCTTGATGGATGGTCTTAAAAGAATAGTACCCCTCAGAAAAGCTTTGCAAAGTCTGTGGGACATCACATTCAGTCCCAATTCACCTATATGTTAATTTGATATTGCTGCTAATTGAACTTGAATAATATTCGCAACTGCACCCTCACGGAAAAGCTTTGCCAAGAATTCTAATATGGAAGAAATAGGAGCAGAGAAAGGGTCAATGTGACTTTTTAAGGCCCAACAGGAAAATCTTTTCCATTTGCTGATATATAATTTTCTCATTGGAGCCTTATGATACAAAATCAAGATATGTTTCACTGATGGGGAAAGGTTAGGGAGCCTGGCTATGTTTGGATTCGAAGCAGCCAAGTTGTCAAATTTGAGGGTTTGAAGGGTTGGGTGCAGCATTCCTGATGCATGAGTCATAAGGTCTGGAACTGGGTCCAGGATCCACGCCTCCTCCTGGAGATGAGGCCAAAGGAAGGGGAACCAGATTTGAAGAGGCATGCAGGGGGCAACAAGTATCAAGGTCCTTCCCAAAGAGCTGGCTTTCTGAAGAACTTTTGGTATCAACAGAAAAGGAGGAAAAGCATAGAGGAGACCCAAAGGCCAATTGTGTACAAGTGCATCCCTTGGTGATTTCCCCGGTGGGGGGATTAGGACAAAATAGTTGCTGCATTTGGCATTCATGGACATGGCAAAAAGATTCCAATAAGGCTGGCCCCATTTACGGAAAATCATATCCACCATGTCTTGCTTTAGGGCCCACTAGTGAGGCATCAGAATCACTCTACTGAGTTTGTCTGCTATCACGTTGGATTTTCCCAGGATGTGCATTGCTACCAGAAAGCATTGGGAGGAGATTGCCCACTGCCATACTCTCAGGGGCTCTCAATAAAGGGGGTAAGATCTGGTTCCTCCCTATTTGTTTATGTACCATATAACTGACATGTTGTCTGTCTGTATTGCAATAGTTCCCAGCAGAAGAGTCCTGGAATGCTTGCAGCGCTGAAAGCACCTTTCTCATCTGTAGGACAACGACGTGCAAATGGGCCTCATGATCCTGCCAAGTAACCTGGACTGTCCTTCCCAGATAATGCCCCCCCCCCACCCTATCTGGGAAGCAACCGTGGTTACTGTGGCTAATGGCTGGGGAAGAACAAAGGGTCAACCTAATGTCACATGAGTGGAGTGAAGCCACTAATGAAGGTCTTTCTTGTAAGACTCTGTTATCAGAATTTGATGGGACATTAGTAGTTCCTGCAAGGACCACTGAGTGAACAGTAGCCACTGCAGAATCCTCATATGCAGGCGTGCTAAAGGAACTAGGTGTATTGCTGCTGCCATGGTCCCCATGACTTTCAGAATTGCTCTTGCTTGTACTCTTTCCTTTGAAAGAAGGTTTAAGACCTGATGTTGTAGGGGTTGAACTCTTTCGGGGGGAAGTTTTGCCATCATTTTTGTTGTATGTAGATCTGCTCCTATAAAACGATATGGTGAGATGGCAATAAGGTAGATTTTTCATAATTTATTGTGATGCCTAGGTGACAGCAGAGCCTCAGTGTGGTGTCTCTCACTTTTATTAGTAGATGCTTGGCGGTTAGGAGTCAGTCGTTTAGGTATGGAAACACATGGAATCCTAGGCATCTCAAGTGAGCCGTGACTACTGCCATACATTTGGTGAACACTCTGAGGGCTGTAGTGAGACCAAAAACAGAGCTCGAAACTGGTAGTGACAGGCTCCCAGCTGAAAGCGCAAATTACTCCTGGATCTCTTGTCCATCTTTACGTGGTAGTATGCATCCTGGAGGTCTACTGAGCACATCCAATCATCTTGTCCCAGAAAAGGGAGTATTGAGTGCAGTGTTACCATCCAAAACTTTGATTTTTTTACAGACTTGGGTTTCCAGTCCCCTGTCTTCTTTGGAGCTAAAAAGAACCTTGAGTAAGTTCCGGATACTATTTGGTCTGCAGGGACTGTTTGGATGACTCTTTTTTCTAGCAACTTTTGTATCTCTAGAGCTGCTTGTTCCCTTTGACTGGGAGGAATGTCTGGGATGTTTTTTTGATTGGGATGGGGAAGGAAAAGGGTATGGAGTAACCTCTGGATACAATTCGTTGTACACACTTGTCTTTTGTTATTTTTTTGCCAGGCTTCTGGGTACAAAGATATTCGACCCTTGAATGCCTCCAGTGATGAACAGATGGGCCTCCCTTCAGGCGTGCTGGAAGGGCTTACCAAGGAAAGATTCCCTGAGGCCCTGATTTTGCAGACCTCCTCTGCCACGTGGTTGGCGTCTTCCATTACTGCTTCCCCCTCTGCCCCTGGAGTAAGATTCACCATGTGTGTCCTGGAAAACTCTCTGGGATTTTTAAAACCACATTTTTCCTCCCATTTGATCTTTTGGTTAAGGTCTAGAAGGTAGGGAAAAATTAATTCCTATGGCAGAGAGTGTTTTTCCTTCATGTTCACACGTGGTTAGTGTGTCTTTGACTTTTTGCTCGAACAAAGATGAGCCGTCAAAAGAGCCATTAACAAAAGAAGATTTAAAGGGCTCCACAAAGTCACACAGGCACATCCAGGAATGTCTCCTTAGGGAAATTCCTGCGACTGCTGCCCTACTCGATCCATCAGCTGCATAAGAAATGAATCTCATGGAGGGGTTTGCCACTGAATTCAAGGTGGAGAGCTGAGAGGAAACTTTTTCTGCTACCCCTTCAGCTACTGTACCCTGGAGAGTATCTTCTAGCTCCTTTAGGAGATCTCTCTGAAGTCTGGTAAAGTGGGTGAGATAGTCCAGCGATTTAAGCATAAAGGTCGCTGAAGAGAATATTCGCTTTCTGTATCTGTCCATTGTATGAGACTCTCTGTTCGGTGGATGGACAGACGAGGACATCTCTGACAGTTCCTTTTTAGTGGCCGCCGCCACCATTATAGCATCTACTGGGACACACTTTGTAAGGAAGTTTATATCAGCAGGGGAAGTTATAAACCTATTTGGTCTCCGGGGAACAGGCTCCACTGAGTCTGGAGACTCCCATGCCTTTCTAGGTCCATCAGTTCATTGAAAGGCAGAGACACTCAAGTGGTGGAAGGGTGAGACCCAAAAGCCTTCAGGTACAGAGACTCATCCTCAGAAGGGATGATGGGCTTCCAGCCACCTCTCTGCTTAAATATTTATTGGATATCTGCAAAGGAGACATCCTCAGAAGGTGGCCGTGGGGACCCTTCTGACTCATCAAGGTCTGTGTCAGAAGTGACAGACTCCTCCACCGAGCAGTCTAAATGCTTCCTCTTACATAGTCTCTTACAAGGGACCTCTTTAGATGGGTATTCTGGACAGGTTTCAGAAGAGAGGGGTTCACCCAATGGGGCATCCTGAGGCATAGGGTCTCTGCATGTCCGAGGATGCAGTGGTGCCAAAACAGACACCATGGCCTTTGGGGGAAAAATGCCTGGAGCTGAGAGTGGAGCTGTCTGTGGAGATAGCACTCTTCTCATCACCTTGAAAGTGCCCACCCTTGATCCAAGTAAGCTCCTGGCTCCAAAGAACCAGAAGACATCCCTGGAACCAAGGGGTTTGGCTCTGAGGCCAATGTAGGAGACAAAGTCACCCACGCCAAAGCCCCGAGAGGCAAGTTCAGATCCGACAATTGTCCGATCAGACTCTCCTCACTGGACCTGACCGGAAAATGTTGGCTCCTAGACTCCTCGATTTCAGATGGAACTGAGGATGTTGGAGAGGTAGTCGGAACTGAAGATCCTGGAATAGGTCTCGATTCCAATGGTTCCACTACGACCAGTTCTAGACATTCCAGCTCCAAAGATCGGGATTGGATTGGAGGAGGAATAGATGGTCACACGGTAGGCTGGGTCAGTTCCAAAACCCTCTGGGTTGGATCTGATAGAAGTTTTGCAAGTGCCAGTGTCCTCAAAAGTCTCCACACCATGCGAACCACATAGTCATCTGAAAGGCTCCTGGAGCATCGAGTGGAGGGAGCAAGAGATCTGGAGGCTTGTAAAACAGGAGATCTTAATGATGGAGAAACCAGTTCCAGTTCTGGGGACCGACTCTGAACTTGAAACACCAACAGCTCCGAGACTGAAGGGGCCGAGGTGGAAGGCTTTTCGGGTGTGACAGACTTCAGGTCTGTTGAGGGGATTTTTTTTATCATTTTTTTTTTTTGTCAGCTCCGATTGAGCCCCTGAAGATGAAGTAGATTTATTAGACTTATCAGATTAAGAAGAAGGTGAAAGCCTGGATTTGGAAGGACCCTGACCTTCCCCCATAGTATCTGAAAAAGGGGTCTTTAGTGATCCCCTGAGGAGCAACTTGTTCTTTCTTTCTAGAAGAACCCTGTGGCTGAAAGAATGGCAGATTGCACAGGATTTTTGAAAGTGCACTGCACCAAGGCAGTATACACAGTGTGTCCATCAGACAAATTTTCTGACTGCATTTTGGAACACTTTTTAAAACTTGAGGGTTTTATGTTTTTGGATTGCTTAGTCATCGCTACTGCTCACAAAGGAAACTAACAGAAAAAAACACAAACTTAGCACGGCAAATATTTCAACACAGTGCAATACTAAATAGCAAAAACAGAGAAAAAATATATTCAATACATGCTATGTTTATATATATATATATATATATATATATAAACAGCAACAAAAAAGTACAGTTGTGTACACTTACCATAAATGTAGATGTTCGAGTGTATTCACTGTTGCAATCATTACATTTGGGTAATCTGCTGGCAGGTTGCACTCAGTCAGCCTGATTAACAAAGTCTTGGGTCCTGCATCGGTTGCTGTCCCGTCTTCTATGACATCAGGTCGTCAGGGGTATAAAACATGCAGCCGATGCCATTACATCAGTTTTTCTTGCCCCAGATGTCAGGTGCCTCCCAAATGGGGAGCAATATATATATATATATATATATATATATATATATATATATATATATATATATATGTGTGTGTATGTATATAACATAAACATATACCTCCAAACAAAAGCAAGTACACCAAAAAGGCTTTTAAAGTTAGTAACAGAAATGAGAGGTATAGTTAGATAAAAACAGGGGGCTGGAGAGACAGTAACCAGGACTGCAACAGTGAATACACTTGAACATCTACATTTATGGTAAGTGTACACAACTGTACTATGTTCTTCATGTTTCACTGTTGCAGTCATTACGTTTGGGTAGAATCCCAAAGCTATGGTTGGGAGGATGGATTTATACAGCATTAGGAGCAGCTATAAGGCCCTGCAGGACAGCAGTGGCAAAGTGTGCTCTGGATTTAGAGAAGAGGGGTAAATGGTAATGTTTGGTGAATGTATGAACTGTGCTCCAGGTAGCAGCTTCTAGAATGTCTCTGGTAGGAACCCCCCTGAGAAAGGCTACAGAAGTAGATGCAGCCCTGCTGGAATGAGATCTGATCCCCTTGGCGACAGGTTTACCATGGTGCATATAGCAGAAACAAATACAATGGCTTATCCATTTGGAAATAGTCTGCTTTGAAACCGCCTTTCCCTCTGCCCCTGCAGCAAATGCCACCAATAGTTGTTCAGATTTTCTTAGAGATTTTGTCCTGTTTAAGTAGAATCTTAGTTGTCTGTGTACATCCAATGAGTGCAGAATCCGCTCACCCTTGTTCTGTGGATTTGGGAAGAAAGTCGGCAGATGAATGGTCTGATTAAGGGCCACACTAGATACCACCTTAGGCATAAAAGATGGATTGGTCCTGAGAGCCACCCTGTCCGGGTAAAAAATAATGAAAGGCTCCACTGCCATAAGAGCCTGTAGTTCTGAAATCCTTCTAGCTGATGTGACTGCTAAAAGAAAAGCTGTTTTCCAAGAGAGAAATTTTAGGTCAGCAGTAGCAGCTGGCTCAAAAGGAGGTAGAGTGAGTTTTTCCAAAACAAAATTGAGGTCCCATGCAGGAGTTGGTTCTCTCCTGGGAGGTCTTAAATTTTTGGCCCCTCTGAGATACTGCTCTAGCAGAGGATGAGAAAAGAGGAGAGGCTCTGTGTTGTAATGAGCTGAAATGGCAGAGACATGGATTTTTATGGAAGAAAAAGATAGGCCCTTGTGAAGCATTTCAGTTAAGTATTACAGAATCTGAGGAATATTGGGCATTGCTGTGCTTATTCCTTGTGCTTGGTTCCAGGCACAGAATCCTTTCCATTTGTCAACATAAGATTTTCTAGTACTAGGCCTTCTAGCCTCCAAAATGACATCCATCACAGGTTTGCTGAGAGGTGTAAAGGGTGAAATTAGTTGATTAGCCATGCTGCAAGATTCAAAATTTGGAGCTGAGTATGCAGAATTTGATAGTTCTGCTGAGACAGTAGGTAAGGTGTCTGAGGCAGGTACCAGGGAGGAAGGTGCGACACATTGCGCAGGAGTGGGTACCAATGTTGGCACGGCCAGTCTGGAGCAATCAGAATCATGTTTGGTTTGTCCTGTCTGACTTTTAGTAGGACTTTGGAGAGCATAGGTAGAGGGGAAAGGCATAGACTGATAGGGTTTTCCAGCTGAAGGATAGAGCATCCACTTTCCAAACTTTTTTGTGATGAATTTTTGTGCAAAATTTGTCCAACTGATAGTTTTGGGGTGAGGCAAAAAGATCTATATCTGGGCTCCCCCATTTGCGTGTCAACATGTTGAAAATTTGTGGTTCCATTTTCCATTCATGTGTGCCCATAATATTTCTGCTTAGTTCATCTGCCAGAGTATTTTGCTTTCCTGGCAGGAATTTAGCTTGTATGTGTATTTGATAAGTCAAGGCCATGTTCCACAATGCCATGGCTAGTCTGCAAAGACGGTAGGAATGTGTACCCCCCCCCGCTTGTTTATGTACCACATTACTGTGGTGTTGTCTGTCTTTATCAGTAACTGTCCTGGATGAAGGTAGTCCTTGAAGGCTGTCAGAGCATTCTGTACAGCTAGCATCTCTTTCTGATTGATATGTAGGTGCATTTGATTTGGGCTCCATTTGCCCTGAATGCATCTCCCTGCCAGATGCACCACCCAAGCATAGTCTGATGTGTCTGTAGTCAGGGTTTGGGCGGCAGGGGGTGGAATGAATGACAGTCCCTTGCTTTGGTGGCAGGCCTCTGCCCACCATAGCAACTCTAGTTGCAGGCAAGGTATGATAGGAATCATTTCCAGGCTGTGACAATGTTGACTCCATAAGCTTTTTAGGTACCATTGAAGTTTCGTCATATGCAGTCTTGCATATGGAATTAGAAAGATACAGGAGGCCATGGACCCTAAAGCCTGCAGAATTTGTCTTGCAGATAGCTGGGTTTTTGTGGCCACCTGTTTTAAGTAAGTCATCAATTGAATTTGCTTTTCTGGCATAAGATAAGTCATCTGGGCAGTTGTATTCAAGCTTGCACCCAGGAATGTAATTTTTTTGAGAGGGTACCAGTTGTGATTTCTTTTCGTTTATGGTGTACCCTAGACAAGTTAGAACTCTTTTTACAAATGCCAGATGTTTTAGAAGAGTGTCCTTGTTTTCTGCCTTAATAAGACAATCGTCCAGGTATGGATAAATTTGAATATTTCTTTACCTGCAAAATGCAACTACTGGAGCCAGGCACTTTGTGAAGACCCTGGGCGCAGTAGATAAACCAAAGGGCAGTGCTGAGTACTGGTAATGCAAATAGCCTGCTTTGAAACGGAGGTATCTTCTGCAAGATTTCCTGACTGGGATATGCAGGTAAGCCTCTTTTAAGTCTAGAGTTACCAACTAGGCATCCTTGCCTAGCATAGGTAGTAACTGTTGAAGAGTCAGCATCTTGAATTTTGGAATGTCCAGAAATGTATTTAAAATGAATAAGTCCAGAATTGGACACCATGATTTGTCTTTTCTGGGTACCAAGAAAAGTTGTGAATAGAAACCTTGTCCCTTTTCCTTTTCTGGTACTGGTTGACTAGCCCCCATATTTATGAGAGACATAACTTGTTTCTGGGCCTCTGCCCACTGATTTGGAGGCAGATCTGGCCATCCGTTTGGGATTGGCAATGTGTGGAAATTAAATCTGTATCCCTGGGATACTATATTTAAAACCCATTTGTCCTGGGTAATCAGTTGCCAGTTTCATGCATGAAGTGCCAGTTTTCCCCCCAAAGGGGTGGCCAAAAGATAAGTGCTTGGTGATTGCAGTGGAAAGTCATTGAGACTGTTTACCATAGGGAGGTGCCTTGTTGCTTCCAGATTTGGATGTGGGGGCACCCCATTGCTTTGCTCTAAAAGTTCCTTGCGACTGAAACCTGGAGCCTTTGGAATGTCTGGGTTTGACCTCAGCGGCTCTAGTGGGTACTGGAAAGGACCAGTTCTTAGTAGGCCAGTGCCTACTAAACCTGGGAGGCTGCACTTGCAAGAAATATTTCACAGTTTGCATAGAATTAGCTTTATCTTCCATCTTTTTCAAAACTTCTTCAGCCTTATTACTAAATAGACTGTCCTGTTGTAAAGGAGCATCCAACAATTTTGCTTTAACATGGTCAGGCAGACTTTGTTCCTTGAGCCAAGCATGCCTTCTTATCACAGATCCAGTCACAGCAGCCCTGCAAGAGGCCTCCAAGGAATCAAAACCACATTGCAAATTATGTTTTCCAACTTGTTCAGCTGAATGTAATAAATCCTGCAACTCCTTATTTTCCTCACAGTCAGAAATCAACATAATTTTCTGTTAAAGTAAACCCATGACATGCTGTTGATATTCAAGCATATGAAATTAACAGTTTAAAGCCCTGATTGCCAAGGTTGCAGACGTGTAAACCTTACCCCATCTATCGAGCACCCTGGAATCTCTATCAGAAGGGGTAAGATTTTTAGCAGTAGAGGCCTTGACACCCTTGGGACCCTGAGAAATGGTTTCAGGGTCAGCAGTAGGGTTTTTGAAAAGGAATTTGTGGGAGTCAGGAACCCTGTAGTATCTGTCTGGCTTACTAGGAGCCAGAGGCAGGGAATCAAGAGACATACTGGATTCTGAGAAAACATCATCAACAATGTCTAGAACAGGAGGAATAGCCAAAGGCCTATGCTGAGGAAGGAGAAGAAAACCCCTAAGTCTCTTTTTAGATTCAGAGAAATCCTGACTCTCCCATTGGAAGTGTTCCCTTAAGGTATGTAAAGTTTCTCCAAAAGAGAAATCCTCAGGGGAAGAAGCAGAAGGGATGGAGTCTTCTGCATCAGAGTCCTCATATGTGGGTATAGATAAATCCTAATCAGAAGAGGAATCAGAAGAAATAGAAACCTGATCTGAAGATTTATAGTCAGTGCCTTGCCTAGGCCTCTTAGCAGGAGGGGGATGAGAACCTATGATCAAGGTAATTAAATCTTCAGCCATTTTGATCATTTGTTTTTTAGGCATTGGGGCCTGTACACGTGGCCCAAGCGTCATTTTTTTTAGACATAGAAGTAGATTTTGGCCTTAGTTTTGAAGATGGCGTTGGTTTAATATACAAATCTTTAGGCCTGAAAACACCCTCAGAAGCCGGTGCCTGCTCAGCGGCTCTGGATCCATCTAAGGTAGAGACATCCACGGGTTCAATACTTAAAGTATCTCACGGCATACCGAACTCCAAATGGGTCACACTAGAGGCCTGCAAATCAAAAGTAGCAGGTATCAGGGGCTGCAAAAGCACCTCACTGAGTACCGGCAAACCGGTGACTGGCTTAGGAGAAGCATCGTCATCGGTTTTGGACCTCGACGGTCTGTCTTTGTCTTTGCATTTTTTAGGTATTCCGGTAATCATATTGCTAACCGACGACATTTCTGGATAGTTAAATCTTGATCCAAAATATTTAGAAGCAAAAATATACTGATGTTTAATCATGCATTGATTAAATTTAGCAGAAAACTGACAGCAAGGCACATTGTGGTCAGGGCCTAGACAAGGAATACAGCACAAATGAAAACCCTTGAGGAATTTGCTTCCCACAAGTAATGCAATTAACTTTTACTGACATCGGTAAGGAGCAAGAAAAAGTTTCCCCAACGGGGTACTTGGCTTTTAGTTGAAGACTTCAGTTCTGAAACTCAAAAACGAAAATTTCAGGAGTCAGCCAACCGGCATTTGCGAACTGCTTCTGCTTCGGGCACCACACGGCAAGAAAGACTGATGTAATGGCGTCGGCTGCATGTTTTATACCCCTGACAACCTGATGTCATGGAAGAAGAGACAGCAACCGACACAGGACCCAAGACTTTTTTAATCAGGCCAACTGAGGGCAACCTGCCAGCAGATTACCCAAATGTAATGACTGTAACAGTGAAACACGAAAGCCCTGTAATTTAAATGGGCTAAGCAGCTCTCTAAATTAAATGAGCTAGCCTGTTCTAAGCAAAGGAACTAAATCTAACATTCTATACAATAATAATAAAGTCCTCTATCTAAAAAAGGGGTTAAGCCGAGGATATAGTATGGGGAAAAGGCCTTGAGAATAAACGATGGCCGTAAACAAAAAGAAACACATGCAGCTAACACACTACAGCTGCCTAACAGTTACGAAATTATCAAATTAACTATACCACTCTTATTTATCTAAATATTTAAAGAAAAAAAATCACTATATAAAGAAATAACAAGTCACTTAGCCAGAACCAGTGTGAAGCACTCAATCTTGTTTTAGCGGCAAACAAGATCTGGGGAGTTTCCTGGAGCATCATGGGATAAGGTTTTTCAACCACTAGCTAGTGAAAGACCTTGAGCTTTTGTATAGGCCGAGTCGGAACCGACTACTGAGGATAGGCTCCGAACCCAGCCAGTACAGAATGAAGACAAGATAGGACATCACATCTATAGCTCTTAAAATGTTTTGTAATAATTTGGGAGATTTTCTCCCTAGGCCTGCTCTGAAAATAGGCTTCTACCCAGTCGGACTTTTCCTTGTAATCAAATGTCAATAAATAAATAAATCCACAATAGCTACTCTGAGAGTTAATAATGGCAATTGTCTTTGAAACTTTGACTAACTCAAGTCAGAAGTGACAAACTTCATGACACCCATGCAGACGGGAACTGAAAGTTCGACTGCTTAGTCCTACACTAAGGCACTGTACGAGCACATCCACTCATGCATGAATCGTGCCATCCCAAACAGAACCAAGATGCTCTTCTCCAAAAAAAGGAAGCCAATCCGATAGTCCCTTGCCATAAGCAAACTTTACAACAAAAGGAAGAAACCTTTGCAGAAAAGAGGAAAATCTCATGATGCAAAAAATTCCCTTACCAGCCTCAGTAAGAAGCGGAGATCCCTTGTAATATCCTCCAAAGCTAGTTACAAAAATAAAATTGCCAAAGATTACTAAGACAACCACAAGGCATTCTATAACTATGTCAAGAATCTAAATGGCAATGCTCAGATCTGCTCTGATCTACAACAGAATGACATTAAATATACTGATCCCAAGGATATTGCCAATATCCTGGTAGATCGATTCAGTGTTAACTTCACCCCCCTCTCACCCCCTAAATGGGCCATCTCAATACCGGAAGATTGCCAAATTCTGGTAATAATGGCCACAAAGGTAAAAATTGCACTCTGCAAAGCTAAGAATACAGATGACATCCCGGGCTGTGTACTACATGAACTACAAAATGAACTGGCACCTCACCTGAGTGTCATGTTTAATCATACCCTCACCTCAGGCTTCATGCTCACTAAGTGGTGCACAGCTACAGTTATCCCACTCCACAAGGAGGGATCCACCTTGGATACCGGGAACTACCACCCCATCAGTCTGATGAGCCTGATCTGCAAGGCCATGGAACGTATTGTCATGAAACTTACAAAGATATTGGCAACCTTCAAACACTGGACCCCACACAGTTTGGGTTTGTGAAGGGCCGATCTTGTCTCCTGAACCTGAATGACTTCATCAAATCAGTCTTCAGAGCTGTGGATGAGGGTAAGGCAGTCCACACAGCCTACCTGGACCTCGCCAAGGCCTTTGACCACATCCGTCACTCTAGAATCATAGATAAGCTTACTAAGCTGGGCATTAATCTCTACGTCACTCGATGTGTTGCTTACTGACAGAACCCACACTGTAAAAGTAGCTGACTCCAAATCCAGCTCCAGACAAGTGACAAGTGGAGTACCTCAGGGTTCAGTCCTGGGACCGCTCTTGTTTGGCATCTACTTCTCTGAAGTACAGGCCAACACTAACAGATTCTGGCTAATAAAGTTCGCAGATGACTGCAAACTGGGAGCCATTAGTGAATCCCAAATGATGTGGATACTGTACAAAAGGGCCTTACAGAAACAGATGCTTGGTGCCAGAGCCATGGGCTCAAGCTCAATGCCAGGAAATGTATAGTTAACCCCTTTGGGGAAAAAAAGTACAGTTTTGTACCTACCATAAATGTAGATGTTCGAGGATCCACATTGCTGCAGTCCTAACTATTGGGTAGTCCGCTGTCCAGTCGGCCCGAATACCAAAGTATATGGCTGACGTCGGTCAGGGCGCATTAGACTGACGTCAGTACGTCAGGGTACTAATGCGCATGACCGACGTCATATCCTCAGTCTTTTCTTGCCCCAGATGTCAGAAGACCCTGAAAAGATAAGGCCCAAAACCAAACACTGCCAACATACCTGCACCAAAATATATATATACAAAAATACAAAATTAGCAGATCATAACCTCACCTACACAACCACCCCTAAACACAGCCGTTAAGCTAGGGAGGGTAAATTGGACTGCAGCAATGTGGATCCTCGAACATCTACATTTATGGTAGGTACAAAACTGTACTATGTTCTTCATTCCACATTGCTGCAGTCCTAACTATTGGGTAGAATCCCAAAGCAGAGGTAAGGGAGGCTGGCAAATCATAAGGAAGCAGGAACTGACAACATGCCTTGCAAAATAGCTGTGGCAAAACCAGCCCTAGACTTAGAGTAGAGAGGAAGGTGATAATGCTTAGAGAAAGTATGCACTGAACTCCAAGTAGCTGCCTCCAAAATATCCTTAGTTGCCACCCCTTAGAAATGCTGTTGAAGTGGCAGTAGCCCTAGTGGAATGAGGCCTAATCCCAGCTGGAATTTCCTTGCCATGATGGGAATAACAAAATGTAATGCAACACCCAATCCATCTAGAAATAGTTTGTTTAGACACAGGCTTGCCCTGAGAACTCAAAGCAAAAGAAATAAACAACTGCTGAGACTGCCTAAAATCTTTAGTCCTGCTCAAATAATAACGCAATTGCCTGTGTACATCTAAAGTGTGCAAAATCTTTTCCCCTTTATTTTGGGGATCTGCATAAAAAGTAGGCAAATGAATAGTTTGGTTTAAAGCCACACTAGAAACCACCTTAGGCATAAAGGAAGGATTAGTACGTAAGATACCCTATCCTTATGAAAAATCAAAAGGCTCCACTGCCATAAGGGCCTGCAACTCAGAAACCCTTCTTGCAGAAGTAATGGCCAACAAAAAAGCAGTCTTCCATGACAAGTATTTCAAGTCAGCAGTAGCAGCAGGCTCAAAAGGTTGTAGAGTAAGTTTCTCCAACACAAAATTGAGGTCCCAAGCAGGAGTAGGAGCTCTACGTGGGGGTCTTATATTCTTTGCCCCTCTAAGAAATTGCTTGAACAAAGGATGTGAAAACAATGGTGGGTCACAATCATAGTGAGCTGAAATTGCTGCAGCATGAATCTTAATGGAAGAGAAAGACAAACCTTTGTCCAATAACTCAGTAAGATATTGAAGAGCCACACTCAGATTTGGCTCCGAAATCACCAAATTGTTTGCTGCACTCCAAAATAAAAATCTCTTCCATTTTTCTGCGTACACTTTCCTTGTACTAGGTCTCCTGGCTTCCATAATCACATTTAAAACTTGTTGAGGAAGTTGAGACCTGCTATCTTTCAAAACAGAATATGCCAGGCTGTTAGATGAAGAGAGTGAAGCTTGACATTGAGCAGGTGACCGCCTCTGAGACAACAGGTGTGGAATCAAGGGTAAAGGCCATGGAGGCTTCTTTACCAGACTCCTCAGTAATGGGTACCAGTGCTGCCGAGGCCAATCTGGAGCTATTAAAATCATCCTTGGCTTGTCTTGTCTGACCTTTAGAAGCACCTTTGGAAGAAGAGGCAGAGGTGGAAACGCATACACATGAAGATTTTTCCAACTGAAAGAAAGAGCATCCACTTTCCAAGCTGTGTGATGAAACCTCTTTGTGCAAAACTTTGGCAGCTGGTGGTTTAGTGGAGAAGCGAACAGATCTATGTCTGGAGTTCCCCAGGACACTGTCAACTTTTGAAATACATGAAGATCCAGTTTCCACTCGTGGGGATCCATGATTTGTCTGCTTAACACATCTGCTAAGGAGTTCTGTGCTCCCGGCAGAAACCTTGCCTGAAGAGTTAGTTGCAAGCTGAGCGCAGTCTCTCATAAAATCATTGTTTGCCTGCACAATGGGTAAGAATGTGTTCCCCCTTGTTTGTTGATGTACCACAAGACAGTTGTGTTGTCTGTTACAATCAACACCTGCCCTGGAAGAAGTAACTCCTTGAAAGCCCCAATTTTTTACAATTTTTCTTTAGGCCTGAAAACACCCTCAGAAGCCGGTGCCTGCTCAGCGGCTCTGGATCCATCTAAGGCAGAGACATCCACGGGTTCAATACTTAAAGTATCTCACGGCATACCGAACTCCAAATGGGTCACACTAGAGGCCTGCAAATCAAAAGTAGCAGGTATCAGGGGCTGCAAAAGCACCTCACTGAGTACCGGCGAACCGGTGACTGGCTTAGGAGAAGCATCGTCATCGGTTTTGGTCCTCGACGGTCTGTCTTTGTCTTTGCATTTTTTAGGTATTCCGGTAATCATATTGCTAACCGACGACATTTCTGGATAGTTAAATCTTGATCCAAAATATTTAGAAGCAAAAATATACTGATGTTTAATCATGCATTGATTAAATTTAGCAGAAAACTGACAGCAAGGCACATTGTGGTCAGGGCCTAGACAAGGAATACAGCACAAATGAAAACCCTTGAGGAATTTGCTTCCCACAAGTAATGCAATTATTAACTTTTACTGACATCGGCAAGGAGCAAGAAAAAGTTTCCCCAACGGGGTACTTAGCTTTTAGTTGAAGACTTCAGTTCTGAAACTCAAAAACGAAAATTTCAGGAGTCAGCCAACCGGCATTTGCGAACTGCTTCTGCTTCTGCTTCGGGCACCACACGGCAAGAAAGACTGATGTAATGTTTTATACCCCTGACAACCTGATGTCATGGAAGAAGAGACAGCAACCGACACAGGACCCAAGACTTTTTTAATCAGGCCAACTGAGGGCAACCTGCCAGCAGATTACCCAAATGTAATGACTGTAACAGTGAAACACGAAAGCCCTGTAATTTAAATGGGCTAAGCAGCTCTCTAAATTAAATGAGCTAGCCTGTTCTAAGCAAAGGAACTAAATCTAACATTCTATACAATAATAATAAAGTCCTCTATCTAAAAAAGGGGTTAAGCCGAGGATATAGTATGGGGAAAAGGCCTTGAGAATAGCGATGGCGTAAACAAAGAAACACATGCAGCTAACACACTACAGCTGCCTAACAGTTACGAAATTATCAAATTAACTATACCACTCTTATTTATCTAAATATTTAAAGAAAAAAAATCACTATATAAAGAAATAACAAGTCACTTAGTCAGAACCAGTGTGAAGCACTCAATCTTGTTTTAGCGGCAAACGAGATCTGGGGAGTTTCCTGGAGCATCATGGGATAAGGTTTTTCAACCACTAGCTAGTGAAAGACCTTGAGCTTTTGTATAGGCCGAGTCGGAACCGACTACTGAGGATAGGCTCCGAACCCAGCCAGTACAGAATGAAGACAAGATAGGACAACATCACATCTATAGCTCTTAAAATGTTTTGTAATAATTTGGGAGATTTTCTCCCTAGGCCTGCTCTGAAAATAGGCTTCTACCCAGTCGGACTTTTCCTTGTAATCAAATGTCAATAAATAAATAAATCCACAATAGCTACTCTGAGAGTTAATAATGGCAATTGTCTTTGAAACTTTGACTAACTCAAGTCAGAAGTGACAAACTTCATGACACCCATGCAGACGGGAACTGAAAGTTCGACTGCTTAGTCCTACACTAAGGCACTGTACGAGCACATCCACTCATGCATGAATCGTGCCATCCCAAACAGAACCAAGATGCTCTTCTCCAAAAAAGGAAGCCAATCCGATTGTCCCTTGCCATAAGCAAACTTTACAACAAAAGGAAGAAACCTTTGCAGAAAAGAGGAAAATCTCATGATGCAAAAAATTCCCTTACCAGCCTCAGTAAGAAGCGGAGATCCCTTGTAATATCCTCCAAATAGCGTTGCCACCCCTCCGTTTTTTTTCCGGAGTGCCCGGAAATCAGTAGGGCACTCCGGTTCTCTGGTTCTTGTAAGTCGGAAATAGCGACGTCAGGCTCGTCAGCGTAAAAAAAAACATTCCGTGACCCTTGGACTCGTTGATTGGCTGCTTGCTGCAGGCGAGGCAATGCAGCAAGCAGCCAATCAACGTAGAGTTAGTAGTCAAAGCCCTGCAAAGCCCGCGAAAATTTAAGAATATAAAGCGGTGCTTCAGCATAAGTTTTTACCTTTTACTTTTGTAGTACAAAGGGTGCTGCTTAAGATCTGAAATTCTTGCTTGGAGCCTTGGACATCGTCTTCAGTGGATTGCCTGCTGCCTGGAAGCCCTGCCTGCCTGGAAGCCCTGCCTGCTTGGAAGCCCTGCCTGGAAGCCCTGCCTGCTGCCTGGAAGCCCTGCTGCCTGGAAGGATTGCCTTAGCCCTGCTGCTTGCCTTGCTTGCTGGAGGAGAAGTGCTGTGGACTGGGTGGTGGTGTGTTCCCCTGCTTGCTGGCCCTTTAGCTGCCTGTTCTGTTCTGCTGCTGAGAGCTTGTTTTACTAGCCCTGCTGCTGATTTTTCTGGAGGTAAGTGGATTTTTTTTAATGGATTAATTCTTTGGAATTAAGGTAGATTTTCAAAGATTAGTGTGACAAGAGGAATGAAATATTGCCAGCACAGCTACTAGTGAATTTTTTAAATATTAAATTTATATTAATTCACTAGCTGTGCTGGCACTATCTCATTCATTGATGGTGACAAGATGTGTGTAACTATCTAGATGTTCAACATGTGGTGATTAACTAGAACAGTTTCTAATCTGGTTTTGGACTTGGTTGCAGTGAATGTATAATGACTTCATGATTTGTATAAGATGCTTGGACTGTAGATCTGTCTTTCTAGTCTGTCATCACCGTGATGTTTACCTTGACCTGTGTTTCTTCCTAGGGTGTCTTTCTAGGGTGTACAGTCTTAGTAGTATAGTGAGGCTTAAATGTAGCTTTTTGTCTAGTTTGTCATCACTACAACTGTTTACCTTTTATCTGTGTTTTCTAGGGTATACCGTCTATACCAAAGCTTAGCTCATTTGATGTTACAGTGAATATATGATTACATGATTTGTATAAGATGCTTGGACTGTAGATCTGTCTTTCTAGTCTGTCATCACCGTGATGTTTACCTTGACCTGTGTTTCTTCCTAGGGTATCTTTCTAGGGTGTACAGTCTTCGTAGTATAGTGAGGCTTAAATGTAGCTTTTTGTCTAGTTTGTCATCACAACTGTTTACCTTTTATCTGTGTTTTCTAGGGTATACCGTCTATACCAAAGCTTAGCTCATTTGATGTTACAGTGAATATATGATTACATGATTTGTATAAGATGCTTGGACTGTAGATCTGTCTTTCTAGTCTGTCATCACCGTGATGTTTACCTTGACCTGTGTTTCTTCCTAGGGTGTCTTTCTAGGGTGTACAGTCTTCGTAGTATAGTGAGGCTTAAATGTAGCTTTTTTGTCTAGTTTGTCATCACAACTGTTTACCTTTCATCTGTGTTTTCTAGGGTATACCGTCTATACCAAAGCTTAGCTCATTTGATGTTACAGTGAATATATGATTACATGATTTGTATAGGGTGTGGCTTGATTGTGCATGGGGCGGGGCTTGTTTGTCAGGAAATGGCACAGTAGAAAGGTGGCAACCCTACCTCCAAAGCTAGTTACAAAAATAAAATTGCCAAAGATTACTAAGACAACCACAAGGCATTCTATAACTATGTCAAGAATCTAAATGGCAATGCTCAGATCTGCTCTGATCTACAACAGAATGACATTAAATATACTGATCCCAAGGATATTGCCAATATCCTGGTAGATCGATTCAGTGTTAACTTCACCCCCCTCTCACCCCCTAAATGGGCCATCTCAATACCAGAAGATTGCCAAATTCTGGTAATAATGGCCACAAAGGTAAAAATTGCACTCTGCAAAGCTAAGAATACAGCATCCATGGGACCAGATGACATCCCGGGCTGTGTACTACATGAACTACAAAATGAACTGGCACCTCACCTGAGTGTCATGTTTAATCATACCCTCACCTCAGGCTTCATGCTCACTAAGTGGTGCACAGCTACAGTTATCCCACTCCACAAGGAGGGATCCACCTTGGATACCGGGAACTACCACCCCATCAGTCTGATGAGCCTGATCTGCAAGGCCATGGAACGTATTGTCATGAAACTTACAAAGATATTGGCAACCTTCAAACACTGGACCCCACACAGTTTGGGTTTGTGAAGGGCCGATCTTGTCTCCTGAACCTGAATGACTTCATCAAATCAGTCTTCAGAGCTGTGGATGAGGGTAAGGCAGTCCACACAGCCTACCTGGACCTCGCCAAGGCCTTTGACCACGTCCGTCACTCTAGAATCATAGATATGCTTACTAAGCTGGGCATTAATCTCTACGTCACTCGATGTGTTGCTTACTGACAGAACCCACACTGTAAAAGTAGCTGACTCCAAATCCAGCTCCAGACAAGTGACAAGTGGAGTACCTCAGGGTTCAGTCCTGGGACCGCTCTTGTTTGGCATCTACTTCTCTGAAGTACAGGCCAACACTAACAGATTCTGGCTAATAAAGTTCGCAGATGACTGCAAACTGTGAGCCATTAGTGAATCCCAAATGATGTGGATACTGTACAAAAGGGCCTTACAGAAACAGATGCTTGGTGCCAGAGCCATGGGCTCAAGCTCAATGCCAGGAAATGTATAGTTAACCCCTTTGGGGAAAAAACATGTACCCGTGAATTACCACACAGGTGGCAGTACACTAAACACCGAAAGTGTGATAAGAGACTTAAGGACATGTGGACAGTGGTCTCACCTTCAATAACCACATCTCTACAACACTCAGGAAATCCTTCTACGTGGCACACCTCATCACTAAGGACTTTTCATCCAGAAAAAAGGAGGTCATTGCCCCACTGTACTCATCCCTCATTAGACCCATTATAGAATACAGCGCCCCATTTGGTATGCACCTCTCAAGACATCTGCAACAACTGGAAAAGCCGCAAAAATACCTCACTAAAAGAATCACAGGCCTAAAGCAGATGCCCTATGCTGACCGCCTTAAAAAACTCCAGCTATACTCTGTCGCTGCTTAACATACAAGGCCATGTCAAACCCAGAGCAGTTGGACATGCTACACTTAAAGAAATTCCAATCCCTCAGAGCCACACGCTCCAGGGATCTAAACCTTGTCATCACAATAAACAAAACATGCTGGAGGGATAGGTTCCTGACCCACAGACTCTGGAATAGACTGCCCATACTTTCTGATGTGTGGAAATAGTAGATTGCAGTTTGATGAAAATATATTTTTTTAGTTTTTTTTTCTCTAACAGCCAGCCTAAAGG